>NC_143395.1:420448934-420467204 GCF_052110815.1 Crocodylus siamensis | reverse complement strand
CAGTCGCGCTCACGCTGGACCTGCAGCTCCATCTTTGCTTCACCCGCTGGGCCTCCAGCTCCATCTTTTTGAACTCTAGCTCCTACTTGAGCTTGCTCGGTCGCTCCCGCTCTTCAGCGTCTAGCCGCATCTGGTACTTCCAGTGCTCCTCCGTAGCGGGGGATCCCTCGGAGGGCTGTGGACTTGGCGTGTGGGGATGTGATTCTGGGGAGGACTCAGGAGTTGGCATTCGTGAAGGGGCTCTGTGCCTGAGTCATTGTCGCACAGGAGTTTAATCAGCTCCTCCTTTTTTAGCCTTTTCTTCACTTGAAGGCCTCTCCCTTCCTCTAGTTCTTTTAGTTCGGGCACGGTCATTTGGACATACTCGTCCAACATCCTGGCTATCTACACTATGCAGTCAACCCGATGCCAAATTAGACAATGTTTGCTCAAGGAATTTCAGTGACTCTATTATTCTTCCCAAATTATGTCTCTAATACAGCTCAGTATTTGGATCCCACCCAAGTTGGGGGCCAAAAATGAAAGCCTCTCTTAGTTTGCAGACCTAACGGGTCTCTTAGGCATAATTTAGACCCAGCCCTCAATAAGTCTCCCACCCCGGTCACAAAGGAGGACTTTATTGATTACCGGGGTAGGGGGAAACTAGGGGACAGGGTTGAGCAATATCTTAGAAATCCCATAGAGCAAACAGTGGCTGAGGTAGCCTGTTGATCACGCATCCGAGTTACCGCCAGCTAGACATCTACCCAGATCTCGAGTCGCTTACTCACAAGCATCGCCCAGAGGCCGGTGAAGTTTCCCCTCGGACGCAGGCCATTTCTAGCTACGAGTTTTGGGGGAGAGAGCCAGTTTCAGATTGTAAAGCTCCTCCAGGTCGCCCGCATGGCTGCTGCCCCCTCCTCCTGGGCAGTCCTAACTTATACAGCCGCTGTGACCTCATCCCCCTGGGCCAGTGGAGGCCGGCACCTGTTGGCTGCGGCCAGCCAACCTGAAATACATCACTAGTTGCCGGGCAGACTCCAGCCCCCAGGTAGCTGCCCCTCCCCCGGCAGCCGACACCAGCCCCGGAGGCGGAGGGAGCCGGCCCCCCCAGGGGTGCAGCCAGCGCCGTCCCGCACGAGACAGGGTGCGGCCCCCCTGTGCTGGGCCGGCCTCGTCAGCGCAGGGGCAGGGAGCAGAGATTTAGCGGGAAACAGAGGTGTCTTCCGCCCCGCACTCATCCCGGGCCGGCCGCAGCCGCGGGGCAGGGGACGGGGTGAGCCGCCGCTGCCCGGTGCCGCCGCGGGGGTCGGCGCCACCACGGGCTGCGAGCTCCGCCCCCCGGCCGGGGCTGCGGGACCCGCCGCTGCCGAGACCCCGCCCCACGCGCCGGGCCCCGCACTCTGCGCCGCGGAGAAGAGATGGCGTCCCGGGGGCCGCTGGGAGGGGCCCGGACCGGGGCGGGGGCGGGGCTGGGCCCGGGCCCTCGTTACCCCTCGGGACTGGGGCCCGGCGCGCCCCCCCGCAGCTACTGCCACCTACCGACCGGCGCTGCGGGCGCTCCCAGGGGCGGAGCACCTGTCGGCCCCGCCCCGCCCCCGGCGCTGCTCCCGGCCCCGCCCCGCCCCAACCTGGCCTCGCCCCACCCCGGCTCCGCGCCCAGTGAGGGCGGGGCAGGGCGGGGCGAGGAGCGGAGCAGCCGCATCCCGGGGGCCGCGGGAGCGGAGCCGGACACCTGCAGCAGCGGGGGCGGGGCGGGCACCGCCGGCTCCCCGGGCCGCCCCTCCCCCGCATTGCTGCCCCCGCCCCCGCCGCGCTCCGGGGCCAGGACAGCCCGCACGGACCCGCACCGGCACCTCCACGCCGGACCGCGCTGCGCGACCACGCCCCTCGGCCGGCAGCAGCCAATCGGTCCCTGCCACTTCCCGGGGGGGCGGGCACGCGCGGCGTGGCGGCCAATGGCATCCCGGCTCCGGCTCCCGGCCGAGAGCGTCGCCGGCGCCGCGAGATCTCGTCCGGCCTCCCGCACCCGCCCGCAGCCCGCGCGGGGACCCGGGCAGCGCCCCCCCCCCCCGCCCCGCCGGGAGCGCCGCCGCAGTGCCGCGGGGGTAGCGAGGGCACGGCTGGGGGGGGCGACGACCGCAGCCAGCGGCGGGGCCGGGAGACGAGACAAAAAGGGACGGACCAGAGAGACAAGGAGAAAAAAGGGGAGGGAAGGGCGGGACGGAGGCTCGGACACGCGGGGACGGAGGTGACTTACAATCCCGTCTTTGCACACGCGAGTACACGCGCACACGCACACACTCTCTCTCTCTCTCTCTCTCTCTCATGTTTGGGCAACTCCAGTATCTTACCCGACCGCCTCCAGGAGCTGGGACAGTCCGGCTCAGCGCCTGCGCGGTGCGAACACGGGTTGATTCCCCCGCGACTGCAGAGCTGGAAGTGGTGCCCCCCCCCGCATGGCCCCCAGCCCCCTGCTCTCGCCCCCACCCCCGCCCCTCCCCGAGACCCCGGCCCCAGCCCCCCCACCCCTGGACCCCGGCGTCTGGGCCCCTGCTCTCCCCTGCACCTCTGGGAGGGAGCCCACAGGCACAAATCTCCACTTTGTCTGTAAAAATCATGTAATGTAAACCTTTGATTTTTATTTTCACCTGCATTCAGCAAATACCAGTTCAGCATCAACCCGAACCTCCATTCACGTGGTCTTTGTGGCAGCCAGTAGGGGGCGCTCCTGCGTCGAGCCGCCCACCTCCCCGGTGCCCACCCCCCCGGCTCCCGGCGCCTCCCTGGGGCGCCTCCGGCCGGCCGCCCCCCTTCCCGGAGCACGCTCGCTCGCCTGGGGGTGACGCCGCCCCCGTCACCCCGAGAAGGGACTGTCTCGGCCCGGTGTCCTCAGGGAAACACAGGCCTAAAGTCCCACAGGTACTCGACCCCGGACAGGCACTTGGGCCAAAAAGGAAAGTCTCTCTTAGTCCACAAACCTGAGGGGTCTCTTAGGCATAATTTAGACCCAGCCCTCAAGAAGTCTCCCACCCCGGTCACAAAGGAGGACTTTATTGATTACTGGGGTAGGGGAAACTAGGGGACAGGGTTGAGCAATATCTTAGAAATCCCATAGAGCAAACAGTGGCTGAGGTAGCCTGTTGATCACGCATCCGAGTTACCGCCAGCTAGACGTCTACCCAGATCTCGAGTCGCTTACTCACAAGCATCGTCCAGAGGCCGGTGAAGTTTCCCCTCGGACGCAGGCCATTTCTAGCTCGTGAGTTTTGGGGGAGAGAGCCAGTTTCAGATTGTAAAGCTCCTCCAGGTCGCCCGCATGGCTGCTGCCCCCTCCTCCTGGGCAGTCCTAACTTATACAGCCGCTGTGACCTCATCCCCCTGGGCCAGTGGAGGCCGGCACCTGTTGGCTGCGGCCAGCCAATCTGAAATACATCACTAGTTGCCGGGCAGACTCCAGCCCCCAGGTAGCTGCCCCTCCCCCAGGTAGCCGATACCAGCCCCGGAGGCGGAGGGAGCCGGTACCCCCCTCAGGGATGCAGCCAGCGCCGGTCCCGCAGGAGACGGGGTCAGGGCGCGCCTCCTCTGCTGGGCCCGTCCTCACCACATTGTCACCAAGAAGAGATTTTGGGGAGGAACAAGGGTGGCTGCCTGCCACAGGTACAACAGAAGGGGCAGAGTCAGGGCCACGCTTTGGGGCCGGCCGTGTAATCACTCCTTTCAAGTCCATCATTAGTTAGTATTGTATAATATTGTAATAATATATAATATTTATATAATGTATTTCCCTCTCATTTTCTCACACCATCTTTTCTTGGCAATGAACTATTATGTCATTATTGAACTGATAAAAAGCACCTTTGATCTTGTGGTTTGAGCTGTGCAAGGGGCAGATGGTGGGGGAGTCGTTATGGGCTTAATCCATGTTGTGCCAGCGCAGACCCAGCCCTTTCCCTGCTGTCTGACCTGAGGCACGTGTGCCACACAAAATGCCATAACGTGCCGCACACTGGCCCCCGTGCTGGGATTGCTAAACCCTGCTCCTGCTTGTAGGGGCTATCAGCTAGCCCCACTTCCAGAGAGCTGGGGTGCACCCGGGGTGATAGCAAATGCCTTCAGGTCAGGGGCATCACAGCTGGCAGAGGTCCCATAAGGTGAGGACAGTTATGCAGGGGTTGACAGGGGAGAAATGAAGGGGACCGCCCTGTGACAGGCTGGTTCCCACCCAATGGCTTGAGGTCTGGGCTCACTTCCCTTGCCTGGGTGCTGGACCCAGGTCTCTGTAACGCCTGGGAAGGCTGCTGGACCCCGTTAGTGTCACGATGGCTCCAAGGGACTCTGGTGTTTCAGCAGCTCCCTCTGCCACAGGCCTGATGAGAACCTGTGATCATCCTCTGCCCTTGTTAGTCCTAGGCATTGCCCTCCAAAATGAATTGACATTTTTAAAATCCTGCACCACGGTGAAGGCACGCTGCAGAGCGCACCGCTGGGTGCACTGTTTCCTACGTGTTTGTGAGTCGGGGGGTTTCTCATCTCTGCCCCCCTGCCTGTGAACGCCCTGTCTCCCCAGCCGTCCTCCTCCCTGCTTCTATTGCTCCCTTGCCCTCACCCCTCCTTCCTCTCCACTCAGTTTCATTCTTCCATTTACTTTCCCTTTGGCCCCTTGGCCCCTCGGCCCCTCCTCTCCCTTGTTAGAAGCTGACTTGCAGGAAATGAGCTGCTGCGCTCAGGGAGGCACCACCCAGGATGGGCCCAGCCTGCACAGAGCAGCAAGAGCAATCAGCAGAAGCCGGGGCCGTGCAGCCTCAGACCCTCCAGGACAGGACATGGCTGAAGAGGCCGCCTGCTCCATCTGCCTGGACCTCCTGCAGGAGCCGGTGACCATCGGGTGTGGGCACAACTTCTGCCGAGCCTGCATCACCCAGTACTGTGAGGACCGTGTCCGTGGCTCAGGCGACGCCGTCCCCTGTCCCAGCTGCAGAGCAGAGTTCCAGGTTGGGAGCTCCCGGCTCAACACGCAGCTCAAAACCCTGGTGGAGGAAGATTAAAGAGCAGAGTCTGAAGCCAGGAAAGGAGAAGATGGAGAATCAGTATGTGGAGCACGAGGAGAAGCTCAAGCTCTTCTGTGAGGAGGACGGGGAAGCCATCTGTGTGATCTGCAGGGAGTCCCAGGCTCACCGCGGTCACCCAGTGCTCCCCATCCAGGAGGCTGCCAAGGATTACCAGGTAGGTGACACCACTGGCCCGGGAGAGCCCATGGCACAGACACAGCGGGACCGGTTTCCAACCTTTGCGTTTTCTGGGGGGGAAGGCTCCTACAGAGGCTGGGACTGTTTGGGAGCGGGTGGCGGAGGGCGGGGGCTTGGCGGATGTCACTCCCTTACGCACGCCTGGGATCCTTTGTGGCCAGGGAAGGCTTGGCAGGGTTAGGGATGGAAGGACTGGCGGATGCCAGGAAAGTCCTCAAGTTCCTCAGGGGGAAGCAGAGAATGGCTGATGTCGGGGAGTTGAGCACGGACAAGGTCAGCAGGGTGTGGGGAGGGTTGGTGGGGAAGGAATGGAAAGGGGAGCACGAGGAGCTGGCCTGGAGGGCCGTGAGAAACGCACTGCCAGTGCGACAAGTACTATGCAGGGTGTGGGGAGGGTTGGTGGGGAAGGAATGGAAAGGGGAGACAGGATCTATATCTATATCGATGGGGACTCACAGGGTCCCCCAAGTGCCCAAGAGAAACTTTGTGACGAACCTGAGTCCGTGGCGCACGTTTTGTGGGGTTGTTTTTATGCACAGAAGGTGTGGGGGAGGGCAGGGGCTTTTTTTGAAGGAGACAGGGAGGGCAACGGGGATCACGAGTGAAAACGTGCTCTATGGTTTGACAGAGGGGACGGATGGGTCATGGGGAGTGAGGGTGCTTGTCACATGTATTAAAGTAGCAATTTGGAAAGTGCATTCCCTGCTAGCACTAAAGGGCTCGTGCTTTTCAACGGTAGAGTGTCTGCAATTAGCTATGCACGAGTTGTATTTCTATAGCGGAAGAGGAAAGCAGAGAACGCAAGGAGGGGGTACAACGCCCTGGGAAGGGCTGGACTTCAGAGGGTTGTTTCAGCCCCGCGTAGGCATAGGATAGTTTAAGGGACAGCATATTTGCCAGCAAGGGGGGGGGGGGCTTTCAGCAGGTCAAATGCGACATTGAATATGTGAATATTATGTAATAAGGTGGGATTCTGGTTCCACAATGTGTTTAATAGTGCCTGTTTTTGTTTTTCCCCTCTGATAAAATGGATAAGGGGCTCCAAGAGTGGGTGAGGGAACTTGCAATTATATAAGAAACAAGTTAAATGATTTCTAAATGGGTTTTCAGGAATTCCAAAGTGATATTATTTCTTCTGTGAATGTTAGGAAATTTTGTAAAAGTGAGTTTGTATTAACTTTGTGAAACCTCAGGTGCGTTTTGTTTATTTGTAGTTTTTCTTAATGTGTTTCATAGTGACAGTTTTTTCTAATAAAATGTTTTTAATATAAAAACCCCCCCCCAAAAAACAAAAAAAAACCCCCACTTACCTGGCAGGGGCAGCACCGTGTGTTTGGGTCCAAGCATGCAGTTTTCCTTAAGTGTTCCTGGGGATGTCTGTTCTCCTGGCGTGGCTTAGCACCTGTCGGGGTGTTGGGGCTCAAAGCCCACTTTATGGAAATGGGAGGCTCCTCCCTAACTTGCTCCTACACCCATATGGCCGAGGGCAGGCGAAACTTGGGGGCATCCAAACCCCAAGCCTCCCGGCTTGCGCCTGCACATAGGCTGCCTGTCAGAAGACTTTGGAAATACCTGAGGCCCCTGGTGGGGGTGGACGACGTGTGCCCATTGTAGGGCCACGTACGGTTCTGGACTGACTCATGGATTTGGACTTGATTTGGCTGATTTGGCGTGGAACGTGAAAAATGGCTTTAAACAAACCAACAGAACAAAACTCACTGGCAGGAGAGATACCATGACTGGTTTCGGCTCGGGTGGTTGTACTTACCAGGAAGGGCAATCCCCCTCTCCTCAGTCTTGAATGACTTATAGCAGTTGAGTTGAAGGTCTACTGCTTGCACTGCAGGCAAGCTGACCCCTGAGAGAGTCTGCAAATGCCTCCCGATGCAGGATCTTGGCTACAAGACTTATGTTCATAGGGTTCAGCTCTTGGGCTTCCCTTTAGCTTGCTGCTTCAGCCTTTTGGTGGAGTGAAATTAGTGGGCATCTGGGCTCCGAGGCCTCTGGGCTTGTGGCTTGCACAGGGGATGCCTGCCATGTACCGGGCAGCATCTGAAGTCCCACGCTGAAGTGTCCGCAAGGGAGGGTACTTGCCGGTGGTCGTGCAGCACAGACTGGAGTGATTGAGCTCTGCTTCGCTGACAATTCAGAACTGATTTGGGCCAAGAGATAAAATTAGTTAACGGTGGCGGGCCAGTCTGGGTTGCTCCTGTGCTGAGCCTCCCACCTCACTGCTCCTGGCCGAAAACCATGCTCTGAGTGTCTCCCCTGTGGCACCCACGTCTAGTCAACCCCCTTCCTGGAGCCCAGTCACAAGCCTGGGGTAACCGCTGTTACCCCCGGACTCGGGTCTTTGGTAGGGCTCTGCGCCACCCAGGGTGCACAGACCCTGCAGACCTTGGGGTTGCTTAACCCACTGTGGGATTTTGGGGTGCTTCCTTCCTACAGGAGGAAAAGAAAAGCTAAGGCCACCTTAGCAAGCCTAGCAAAGTTAGCTAACAGGGCTGGTCTAAGGTGGTTACTACAGGGTGTCACAGCTGCCCTCAGGGCACGCCCTGTGCTGAGCCCCACAACTTTCTTGGCCTCAGCCCTCTTTGTGTCACGTCTCTGGGCCCCTTGGCCCTGTCTTGCCGTGTGTCCCAGCCCCTGGGATCCCTGGCCCAGGGTGGGCAGTCCCTGGCCTTTGAACTCAGCTCAGCCCCCAGAACAAACTGAACAGGGCAACGCAGAGGGCTGATAGTATTTTCTCCATACAATGCAGCTCAGAATATGACACAACTTGGGTTTCAAAGGCAGAATAAAGATAAAAGAGCTTTTCATGTAGTGAGTAACAGAGGAGCAGCAGCCTGGGAGCAGAAACTGCTCCCTCTTCTGCTCCAGTGCAGATGTGACTTTCACTTCTGCTCAGCAGAAACTCTTCTCACCACATTTCTCACATGTAATGCACACTACGATTCCCAGCCGCTGGTTTGGAGGGGAAAGGCTGTGTTGTATGTGAAAAAGTATGGTCATTTTCTAGATTAAATGAAGTGTTTCATAGAGTCTCATGGGATATAACTGGCCAGACTGGAGGGGACAGGGGTCATGGCTGCGCTGTGTGGCAGCTCGGGAGCTGTCTCGGAGGGAGACGGCAGCACGGGCCGTGTAGGTGGGAGCGATGTGTCTGGAGCAGGAGGCGCCGGGAGGGCCCTGGGGGGTGCAGGGCAGGGGCCTGATCCTGTTCAACAATCCTGGCTGTGAGCTTGTTGCTGGACTGGAACTGGGCTCAGAAAGTCTGTGGTTGACACTGAGTTGGGAGGTGTTGCCAATGGGCCCAGATTCACGCTGAATGGCTGCAGGAGTGCTGAGCTTTAAGGAATCAGTCTCCATGCCCCGGGATTGTCCTTCGGGAAAGGTTTTGGCTGATCATAGAGCATGGATGCCAGAGCCTCCAAATCCACATTACTCCAGAGTTGGGAATGCTTTTCTCTCCCTTTCCCAGAAAAAAATCTCTGGACTACTGTCCCCTAGACTAGATGCCAGCACTCACTGCTTGAATTAACTGACCAGTCCCAGGTGTCTCAAATGCTGCGTTTCAGACTAAGAAGAGCCTGCGGTGGGTTGTGGGGGGAGGTGGTGTGTGGGATGCTGCAGGTCAAAGCAAGTGAAGGACTGTGGGGGTAAGGGGATGACAAAGCCTCCTCTGGTAGGAGCACGCGGCAGCCACCATCTCTCTTGTCCAGGTCTCCACCTCCAGTTCCCTTACATCTCCCTGCCATGCCTTGTTGTTAAGAAAATTGAAGAGAGGTCAGGTGATAAGAGGATGGTAAGAGGAGAGCTAAGATCCACCTGGATGAGGACGGTCCTCTTCACAAGCCTCTTTCCACCCCTACATCCTGCTCCTTCCTACTCCTGGCCAAGTGTCCAAATGTGTAGCCTTACCCCTGGGATCCTGAACCGCTCAGTCTCCAATTGCCACTCACTCTCCTGCCCCAAGCCAGAAGTCACAGTGTCTCCTGGCGCACGGCATCACAAGTACTTGTCAGTGAATTCAACACTCCCCCATTCGTACAAGAGAAGATCAAGTGGTTGTCACCGAATCCCCCTGCTTCACTTAATGGACAGGAGATGAATTCATGATTAGTCACCAGCCTCTTTGATTCCCCCCAAAATGAATTAATATCCATGAATTCCACAGTCCCGCCCAATCCGTGGCTGAGCACTTCATCATCAATGAACTCACCAGCCTCCCTTGGTGCCCCAAAGATCAGTTAGTTATTCCTGAATATATAAGGCTTCATCCTTCATACTAATTACATTAATTGTCCTGCTTTTTTTCTGTAGTTTTGTGCTCTGCATCTCCACGTGCAGGGCACAGCATTTCCAAAACCAGCCGTGCGTTCTTCTCGCTGGGGGTTGTGTGCCGGGTCCTTGTTTTTGAGCCCACTGGAGCTCTTAACACACAGGCAGCATAACCCAGCAGGGAGCTGATAACTGCTCCATATATGACTGTGTGCAACAGGGAACCTGCTCCTTTGTCCCCGACAGCACATGGACCCTTTTTCTGGGTGCTCCGGTGCCCACGCAGCCCCACTGGGCTTCCTGAGTAGGTCTGCCCTCGCACCCTGCCCTGCCAATGTTTCGTGGCTGGCACAGTGATGGGAGCCAGCTCTGTTACAGGGGAGAGATTTTGGGGAGAAACCAAGGCGGGTTGCTGCCACACAGGGCATTCTGGGAAATGCACTTCTGCCGAGGGGCAGCAGCTGGAATTTGCTGGTGCTGGAGGCAGATGTTGCCCCATTTTCTTGCTGCTAAAAAACAGAAGGGTTTTTTTCCTGCTCATGAAGTGTGTCTGCAGAGCAACCCTGAGGTGCCAGCGCCCCTGAGCCAGTGCCGGCAACGAGGGGCCGAGAGGAGCGGGGAGGGGGCTGGCCAGGAAGCCCCCCACACGGCTGCTTCTGCCGCTTGCTTTCCCTGCACATTTACTGATCCCCGAAGCCCATGTCTGTGCCTGTCCCAGCTGTCCCAGGGCTGTGGCACCGCAGCAGGATTTCCATCACATCCGTGTTTCGGTTTCTGTGAGATTTCTCTAGCAGCTCTCTGAGGTCTAAAAGCCTCGTATCAGGATGGGCATCGCTGAGGCAGAGGAGGAGTGGTGCAGAGCCCTTCCTGCGGGGCCCGGGGGCAGGCAGGCTGGGCACTCGGCATTACCCTGCCCTGCGGGGAGGGGGAGCCCCGTGCTCTTTCACCCCCCGTGCCCCCGCGTGAAGGGAAAGGGGCTCTGGAGTTTGCTGTTCCCCACCCCAGGGCCAAGGGGAGGCAGTGCGTGTTCCCCTGCCCTGGGCCCGTGCACAGGGGCTTCAAGGCTCCCCGGCCTGGGCAGCTCTCACCGGGGCAGAGTTCATGTTTTGTGGGACTGGTGCGGGCTCCTTCTTCCGCCCTGCAGCCCCTTCCTCACGTGTCTCTTCTGTGCTTTTCCTGGTTCTTGGGCTGTCATTTTAGGATCTTCCACTTTCCCCACCCTGGAAGGGAAAAGCCCCTGGCAGAGGAGCCTGTCTCCTATGTAGAGAGCTGCTGTTGGTGAAGGGGGCTCCCTTGGGGTCCTTCCCACCCATCTCCCTTGGCCAACACATGCTCCAAGTGCTTTACATGGAGCTCCTCCTGCATGTCTCGCCCCAGGGACAGCCCCAGGCCTGGCACAAAAGCACTGACATCGACAGATCGGCCAGAGATGACCCGTGGCCCACTGGGTTTTGCTGCAAGCCCCAGAGCCTTTACAGAGGCCCCAGATCCTAAATCTCTACTCTGGATAGCAGCCCTTTTGCTATGGGGTGAAAGTATTGTGTGATCCTTTCTCTAGAGAGTGCACCACTATATGTAATGTGTGTGTCGTATAGCTGGTGACAGTATAGCTACTGACAAAGGGCTGCACACCCTGAGTTCATGCCTTCCCTCTGCCAATGCAAAGCTGGAAGCGCAGATGGCAGCTCACGCTTGTTTTTGCTGCTTGTCCTGGAAGAACAAGGTAAAGCGACAGAGAGAGAGCATCCAGTCTGAGTGCGAGAAGCTGCGTCGCTTTGTGAGCGAGGAGGAGCAGCGGCTCCTGCAGAGCCTGGAGGAGGAGGAGAGGGAGACTCTGCGGCACCTGGAGGCCAACGTAGCCCAACTCTCCCGGCAAAGCGCCTCCCTGCGCAAGCTGATCTCGGGGATAGAGGAGAAGAGCCGGCAGACCCCTGCTGAGCTGCTGAAGGTGAGCGTGCGCTGCTGATCCGGCCCCCAATGCTGCTGCCGTCTGGCACAAAGCAGCCCTCGGCCTGGCCCCCAGACCTGGTGGAGACTGGGCCAAGACTCAGGTGAGACTTTCCATCAGTCTGGAGATCTACCAGTTTGTGCTGGGAGGAAATTCTGATCTGGGAGAAGTGCCAGGTTATTAGTCATGAAGGCTCCTTACAGACGTGAGCATAAAAAGGGCTGTACTGTACATCCAGTGTGTCCCCGCACTGAACCCAGCGCGTCCCCAGACCCGGCGTCACATTAGTTGGACCTGGCTTCACAATGTCGTCGTAGACTGGGCGCTTCAGTGGGGCTTTTCTGGAGCTTATCTCTAACAGTTGATTGAATCTGCTTTATATTAAAGCATCAAAAAGCCTTGTTGAAGTGCATGATCTATACAGATGCTAAGGAGCGAGGTCAAACTAACATGCTGCCTCTTCCAATAAAGCACAGGGTTTTGGGGTTTTTTTAATCATTTCTGTCAGCAGCCAAAATGGACAGGAAAGCACATCTGGAGGTAGCCATGCAAATGTTCAGAGCAGTGTAATGCTGAGACAGAGGTGACAGCAATGAAATGGTTCATCGCCCCTTGAAAAGCCAACTCCGGACTGTGGGAGAAGCCGGCTGGTTTGACATGTCTGCTAGTAAGATCAAGGGTCAACCAGTTAACCACCTTGATATGAGCCGCCCTCGTTAGGATTCAGAGTCAACACACCGATGCATGCACAGGGCAGCTGCGAACTTGGAGCTAGTCACAGACTAGTAGAAAAAAGAGGCTAAAAGGGACGCGGGAGGTCAGTTCGTCTATCTCCTGCTCAGGGCAGGATCAGGCCAGTGGGAACCATGCCCTTTGAAAAAATTATCCTGGCACACATCCACAAATGTCTGTGTGACCTCGATGCCCACACAGTCAAATGGGTCGCCAACACGGCGACCCCTCCCCAGACAGACTTCACAACCTCTCTGTGCCCGTGTTTAATCCCCCTCATTGCTAGCACCCCTCCCTTGGGAAACTGTGAAGAAGTTCCTCCTAATATCCAATCTAAATCTGCTCTCTTCTAGCTTGTGGCCATTATTTCTTGCGCTGATGAACTTATAGGCAGCCACCAGGTTGCCTCTTCAGGCCCTTAACCATACGAGTCAACACACCGATGCATGCACAAGCTGCGAACTTGGAGCTAGTCACAGACTAGTAGAAAAAAGAGGCTAAAAGGGACGCGGGAGGTCAGTTCGTCTATCTGCTGCTCAGGGCAATCAGGCCAGTGGGAACCGTGCCCCACAAATGTCTGTGTGACCTCCACATCGACCCCTCCCCAGACAGACTTCACAACCTCTCGTCCGTGTTTAATCCCCCTCATTGCACCAGGAAAGTTCAGCAGTAACAGCCGCGCAGCCAGCGCGACGGCAAACGATTGAGCTGCTACAATAAATCCAAATTGCCCCGAACAGAAGCAATCGAATCGATCCTCATCTCCATGTGCAACCCACAGCCCTCATCTGCCCCACGGCTGACCCCCGACCGAGTCACGGCCACGCGGGGCTGCTCTGACTTCTCTCCTCCGGCAGCTTTTCTCCTGAGCGCCACGGCTGGAGAGGGGGCTTGGCTGCAGCCGTGTTGGGCTGAGGACATGGGCAGGCCCGGTTCCTTGGGCAGATGTGATATCTCCTATTACACCAGCTAAATAGCTAGAAAAATTGTTCCTTGCCAGTTTTGTGGCACAGACGCCCTTCTTCAGGCACAAGGAAACTCTGCCTGATGGCTGGAAACTGAATTAAACAGGATGCTCATCGTCACCTTCCTGGCTGAAGGAAATGGCCTTTACATGTGCCACAAAGGTGTGGTTGGCTGAAGGCCCCTGGTTGTCCCTGCAGAAATATTGCTGGAGGTTTGAAATCTCTGACATCTTTGCAGAGGACCAGCGACACAAGCGGCTACGGCTTCCCCTGGACGGTATTCGTGGCATCAGATCACAGCAGGGTGCGCCGGGTTTGCTCGTAGAGAGCACAGCGCAGGACTCGGTCTCCTGTGTAACCCGCACGGGGTGAAGAAGCGGGGCGGCGTCTTCTTGTCCAAGCCTCAGCAATTCTTGTGTGGGGGCAGGGTCCCAAGCCTGTCGCCCAGGTGCTGGAGACGTGCTCTCCTCTCCACCGCGCATGTGGGGCAGGCGTGTGGCAGCAAGGGCTCCGGGGCAGGGAGAGGGGGGAAGCACCAGAGCAGCACAGCACCACCCCGCAGCAGCGAGCCCAGGGGCGCGGGCAGCCGGCGCAGGGGCTGCAGACAGGGCAGGGAAGCTCGCAGCGCCCCCCCGCAGTGTCCGGGCAGCCCCCAGCCCTGCGCGTCCGGCTCGGGCAGCCCGGGGGACAGGGGAGCGGGGTTGCAGCCCCCCCCGCTGTCTGTGAGCCCCGGCCCAGTGCTGCGCCCCCCCTGCCCCCGCCCCCGCCTCCCCCCGAACCAGCAGTGCATGCGTGTGTCTGTCCGCGTGTACGTGCCTGCATGTGCGTGTGCATGCATGTGATTGTGTGTGCATGCACGTGCCTGCACTCGTGTGTCTGTGTGTGCATAAGCATGTGCATTCATGCATCTCTGTGCATTCATGCATTCATTTGTCTGTGTGCCTGCATGCACATTCATGTGTCCATGCGCATGTGTGTGCACATGTGTTTGTGCATGTTTGTGTCCGTGTGTGCATAGACATCTGTATGTTTGCATGTATCTGTGTGCATGCATGCATGTGTCTGTGTGTGCATGTGTCTGTGTGTGCATGCATGTGTGTGTGAGTATGTGCATGTGTGTGCATATGTCTGAATGTGTCTATGTACTTGTGTGCATGTGCACGTGTGCATGCATTCATATATGCCCGCGCATGCATGTGTCTGCATATCTGTGTGCATGTGTCTGTGTGTGTCTGCATGCATGCATGAGTGCCTGCATGTGCTTGTGCACACATGTGTGTGTTTCTGCATGAATGTGTTTGTATGTGCATGCACGCATGTGCGAGCATGTACATGTATCTGTGTGCATATCTGCACATGTCTGCATGCATGCATGTGCTTGTGTGCATGTGTTTGTGTGTGCTTGCATGTGTGTAGGCGTGTGCATGTCTATGTGCACGTGTGTGCATGCATGTCTGTGTGTGTTCATGCATGCGTGTGCATGCATTGGCATGGGTGGATGTGTGGGCATGTGTCTGTGCATCTGTGTATGTGCCTCTATGTGTCTATGTGTGCATGCATGTCTTCGTGCAGATGTCTGTGTACCTGTCTGTTTGCATGTGTGTGCATGCGTGTTTGTGCATGTGTATCTCTCTGCATGTGCACATGCCTATCTGTGTGTGTGTGTGTCTGTGTTCATAGCAGGGAGAGTGTATTTGTATCTGTGTGTCCATGTGCAGAGAGTGAGTGTGTAGAGTGAGTGCCTGTCTGCATGTGTGTGTGTGTCTGTCCACGTGTGCATGCATGCATATATCTGTTAATGGCATGGAAAGTGTGTTTATATATCTATGTGCAGAGTGAGTAGAGTGCACACCGAGCTCTGTCTCTGTGTGCGTGTGTCTCTGCGTGCACACACGTGCATGCGTATGTCTGTGTTCATGGCTGGGAGAATATGTTTGTGTCTGAGTGTCCACGTGCAGAGAGACGGTGAGTCATGAAGGACGCGTGTGTGCGGCGGTGGCAAGAGCACTGCGGTGTAGGCAGGAGAGTGGCGGAGGTCAGCGGGAGCTCGCACAGACACCGCTGGCACTGCCAGCACAAGGGGGACGAGCACTGACCAGGGGTCGGCGACCCCCCCAGATGCCGCCGGCAGTGTCGGCACTGCCTTTTTGTAGGGGCTGAACCACCACACTCAGGGGGTGCACGTGCATCCCTGTGCACCCACTGCACTTCGCCCCTGTGGTGAGTAGAGTGTACACCTGTGTGTGTGTGTATTTAGCCATAATGGGGGACGGAGAGGTAGGTAGCAGGGAGAAGAGGGGGGGCATGTGCCCCACCACGGCCAGCCAGGTGGCCCGTCTCCCCAGCCTCCCCTGCTAGCACCCGGTGGGAAAGGGCCCCCTCACCCCGCTGTAGCCCAGGCCCCAATACACATGAATCCGCAGGGTGGACGGATCTCAACCTAGAGCCTGATGGGCAATGTGCTAGTACTGTCTCTAAATGTGCAAGTTAAACATTTCATTAAAACATCTGTTTCCTGACCAGTAGGGAAAGCACACGCGTGTTCATGTTTGCTTGGACATTTGAAGAAAGAGAGCTGAAGACATCTGAAGAAAGAGAGCTTTGGGAACATGAAAGACTGGGGGTGGACAGCAATACGGCACAGGTAAGGAACGAGAAGGTTAGAGACAAAGAGCCCTTTGGGACTTGGAGCGGGGGGGCAGCAAAGGCACCAGTCGCAGGGCTCAAGTGCCTATATACTAATGCTAGGAGCATGGGGAACAAGCAGGATGAACTAGCGCTCCTGGTTGCACTAAACGCCTATGACTTAGTGGGGCTGACGGAAACCTGGTGGGATTCATCCCATGACTGGGCGGTACATATCGAGGGCTATAGATTGTACAGAAAGAACAGGGTGGGGAAAAAGGGGGGAGGGGTTGCGCTCTATGTTAAGGAGCAATATACATCAACCCTCATCAAGACAGAATCAAAGGATGAGGAAGTAGAAGGACTGTGGGTTAGGCTACATGGGGGGCAAGGAGAAAAGGATTTGGTGGTAGGGGTCTGCTACAGACCCCCACATCAAGGGGAAGAAATAGATTTGGGGCTCCTGAGGCAACTCTCGGAGACCATAAAAGCTAAAGAGGCGGTGGTCATGGGGGACCT
The DNA here is from genome assembly GCF_052110815.1 of Crocodylus siamensis. NCBI lineage: Eukaryota > Metazoa > Chordata > Crocodylia > Crocodylidae > Crocodylus > Crocodylus siamensis. The sequence continues at coordinate 420,450,906 of NC_143395.1, read as the reverse complement.
AAACTACCCGGACATCTGTTGGGAGACACAGACAGCAAAGTCCCACCGCTCACGCAGGTTTCTAACCTGTGTACAGGACCTCCACCTGACGCAGGAGGTACATGGTCCCACTAGGGGGAATGCCTTACTGGATCTGGTATTGGCAACGGGGGATGACATAGTAGGGGACCTACAGATCGGTAGCCATCTGGGGGACAGTGATCACCTAAAAATACAATTCAGCATAAGGCGTCGAGTGGGTAAGGTAACTAGTAGGGTGAACGTGCTGGACTTTAGGAAAGCTGATTTCAGTGAACTCAGGCGATTAGTGAAGGACGCACTGCAGAGTAGTAGTTTTGAAATGATGGGAGCCCAAGAAGGGTGGCTGTGCCTTAAGGAAACTATCCTTCGAGCACAAAGCGAGACGATCCCCGTGAGAGGTAAAAGAGGGAAAGGGGCCAGGAGGCTTCCCTGGCTGACCAGAGAAATCCAGGGCAGACTAAGGGCCAAAAGGGGAGCACATAAAAAGTGGAAACAGGGAGAGATCACCAAAGAGGAATATACCTCTTCTGCTCGTGCTTGTAGGGAGGCAGTTAGACAGGCCAAAGCTACCATGGAGCTGAGGATGGCAACCCAAGTAAAAGACAATAAGAAATTGTTTTTTTAGATATATAGGGAGTAAAAGGAAGGCCCAGGGAGGAATAGGACCTCTGCTAAATGGGCAGAAACAATTGGTGACGGACAGAGGGGACAAGGCTGAACTCCTCAACGAGTTCTTCGCCTCAGTGTTCGTAAGCGAGAGGCACGACAAGTCTCTCACTGGGAGTGTAGGGAGGCAGCAGCAAGGCACCAGACCTGCCATGCGTGGACCCTGAGGTGGTGCAGGGTCACTTGGAAGAACTGGATGCCTTTAAGTCGGCAGGCCCGGATGAGCTCCATCCGAGGGTACTGAAGGCACTGGCCGACATCATTGCAGAGCCACTGGCGGGAATATTTGAACGCTCGTGGCGCACGGGTCAAGTCCCGGAGGACTGGAAAAGGGCCAATGTGGTTCCCATTTTCAAGAAGGGGAGGAAGGAGGACCCGGGCAACTATAGGCCAGTTAGTCTCACCTCCATCCTTGGCAAAGTCTTTGAAAAAATCATCAAGGCTCACATTTGTGAGAGCCCGGCAGGACAAATTATGCTGAGGGGAAACCAGCATGGGTTCGTGGCAGGCAGATCGTGCCTGAACAATCTAGTCTCTTTTTATGACCAGGTCACAAAACGCCCCGACGGCAGGAGGAGGGGTGGATGTCGTATACTTGGACTTCAGGAAGGCCTTTGATACGGTATCCCACCCCATACTGGTGAACAAGTTAAGGGGCTGTGACTTGGATGACTGCACAGTCCGGTGGGTGGAGAATTGGCTGGAGGGTCGCACCCAGAGAGTCGTGGTGGAGGGGTCGGTTTCGACCTGGAAGGGTGTGGGCAGTGGGGTCCCGCAGGGCTCGGTCCTTGGACCGATACTCTTTAATGTCTTCATCAGCGACTTGGATGAGGGAGTGAAACGTACTCTGTCCAAGTTTGCAGATGACACTAAGCTATGGGGCGAAGTGGACGCGCTGGAGGGCAGGGAGCAGCTGCAAGCAGACCTGGACAGGTTAGACAAGTGGGCAGAAAGCAACAGAATGCAGTTCAACAAGGAGAAATGCAAAGTGCTGCATCTAGGGAGGAAAAATGTCCAGCACACCTACAGCCTAGAAAATGACCTGCTGGGTGGCACGGAAGTGGAAAGGGATCTTGGAGTCCTAGTGGACTCCAGGATGAACATGAGTCGGCAGTGTGACGAAACCATCAGAAAAGCCAATGGCACTTTATCGTGCATCAGCAGATGCATGACAGATAGGTCCAAGGAGGTGATACTTCCCCTCTATCGGGCGCTGGTCAGACCGCAGCTGGAGTACTGCGTGCAATTCTGGGCGCCGCACTTCACGAAGGATGCGGATAACCTG
>NC_143395.1:420414544-420448834 GCF_052110815.1 Crocodylus siamensis | reverse complement strand
GGCCGTGTGTGCAAGGGATGTTGTGGTCACGGGGGATATGAACTACCCTGCCATCAACTGGGAGGAGCAGGCGGCCAGGTCGAGCCACTCACGAAGGCTCCTGACGTGCGTCCAGGACCTGCACCTCGTGCAGGAGGTGCTCGTCCCCACGAGGGAAACGCCGTACTGGATCTGGTGTTAGCCTCTGGGGACGACCTGGTGTGGGAGGTGCTAGTACAAGGGAGGCTGGGGACAGTGGTCATGAAATGATCCAGTTTGCTATTCAGAGGAAGGCGGGGAGGGGAACTAGCTCAGCGCAAATGCTTGACATTAGGAAAGGCAACTTCGCTGTGCTCAGGGCAGTAGTCAGGGAGGCACTCAGAGCCCAGGGGTAGCTAGTCTGGGCGTCCAGGAACGGTGGTTCTCCCTCAAGGAGGCTATCCTAATCTTAGCTTCTGAGATTAAGGATAACAAAAAATCCTTCTTCAAGTATATAGTTAGCAAGAAGAAGTTTCGGGGTAACATTGGACTCCTGCAGGGCAGGGCAGGTGGTGACGGATGCACGTGATGCTTAAAGCAGTTCATTTCTCTGGAGGCCACCAAAATCACAGACACACACATTAGATGGCACAAAAGGTGTATTTGCAAATAGGGTCAGAGCAGAGTCAAAAACTCAGATTACTCCGCCGAACCCACAAAGGAATTTTGCAGGCTGTATTTATCTCCTCCCTCCTGAGCACGTGTGCAGAAACAGGAACTCTTACAGCTCACTTCCGTTTCATACAAGCATACATGTGGTTACATCACTACATGCATCGCATGTATAGTATAATTAACTACTTAAGTATGCAGGGCGGAGAGGTAAATATGCATCAGCTAATTAAGCATGCTCAGAGACTATAGTAGGTCGCCAAGAGTTCAAACCCCCCCCTTTCAAGGACACAGTCAGTTAAATTCCAGCTTCTGTAATCTGCATGAGAAAGGCTAGGGAGAAGCTGGGGGAGAGTCTGCGATTTAGTATAAGAAAAGCTGTGGCAAGGCTGGGAAAGGAAAAAAAGTCCTTGGCAGTGTTTCTTTCTTATCAGGTGCAAGATGCAAGCTGTGCATTTCCTGGAGGCTACAGGAATGGTGCTTCGAGGCGGGCTTTGGCTTCCTCAGCCATGACCGGCACATCGTGATGAGAGACATGCTGGGATGGGATGGGCTCCACCTTTCCCCTAAAGGTAAGCGTGTGTTCTCTTCCAGGTTGGTGAACCTCCTTCGGCGGGCTTTAAACTAGGCTCGTCGGGGGAGGGGGAAGATGAGGGCGGAGGAGACGATGAGATACCAGGCCCAGCAACAGCCAGCGAGCCCAGACCAATGGTCAAAACGGAGAAACAGGTAAGCGATAGGGGACGGGGCATTGCTGTGACTAGGGGGTCAGTGGGCACAACCGCTGAAGGCCTCAAATGCCTCTACACGAATGCTCGAAGTATGGGGAAGAAGCAGGAGGAACTCGCCCTCCTCCTAGCTGTCACCAGCCCTGACATAGTAGGGATCACAGAAACGTGGTGGGACTCATCGCATGACTGGGCGGTGAGTGTCAAGGGCTATAGGCTATACAGGAAGGACAGGATAGGAAGGAAAGGTGGAGGAGTAGCACTCTACATCAAGGAGGAATATACTTCCTCGTTAATTAGCATGGGGGTAGAGGGGGGGCACTCTGAGGTGCTCTGGGTTAGAGTAAAAGGCAGTCCAGGGGAGAGAGACTTAACGGTGGGAGTCTATTATAGACCTCCCAACCAGGGAGAAGAGCTCGACCTGGAATTCTTAGGTCAGCTTACAGAGGCAGTGAGGGCTAAGGATGTGGTCATCATGGGGGACCTAAACTTCCCAGACATCTGCTGGGAGGAGCAGTCAGCCAAGTCTGATCGCTCACGTCGGTTCTTAGCCAGACTGCAGGACCTCCATCTAACCCAGGAGGTGCACAGTCCCACCAGGGGAGACGCCTTGTTGGACCTAGTGCTGGCCACGGGTGATGACCTGGTGAGGGGGCTGCGGGTGATGGGCCACCTGGGAGACAGTGATCATCGCTTGCTGGAATTCACCATCCAGCGTAAGGTGGCAAAGGGCTGCAGCAAGGCAACAGCCCTAGACTTTAGGAGGGCTGACTTCAACAAGCTAAGGAGGATAGTTGGGGAAGCGCTGAGGACCCAGAGGGGAAGGGAATCAGATGTCGAAGGTGAGTGGTTGCTCCTTAAGGAGACGATCCTCCATGCCCAAAGGGAGGTAATCCCAACAAGGGTCAAAGGGAGCAGGAGGGCACATAAACCCCCATGGCTCACTAAGAGCATCCGGGAATGTCTCCTTGCTAAAAGGGAGGCATATACCCAATGGAGAGATGGGGTCATCGCCAAGAAGGACTATGTTATAGTCGCCCGAGGATGTAGGGGGGCAGTCAGGAGGGCCAAGGCAGAGTTGGAGATAGGACTAGCTTCCCGGATTAAGGACAATAAGAAGTCCTTCTTCAAATACATAGGGGGTAAAAAGAGGGTCCCGGGTAATGTGGGGCCCCTGCAGGACACGATGGGCAACTTAGTCATCACACCAGATGACAAAGCTAACATATTTAACGATTTCTTTGCCTCTGTCTTCCTAAGTAGGGACCAGTTCAGCCACCTCCCTGCTGGGCCCCCCTCGGGCCCCGAGAGAGACACGCCTGGGCCAAGGGTTAGCGAGGAGTTAGTTAGGGTACTTCTGGAGAAGCTGGACGTGTTCAAGTCCGCTGGTCCGGACGATCTTCACCCTAGGGTTCTACAGGAACTGGCTGAGGTCATTGCGGGACCCCTGGCACGGCTCTATGAGCATTCGTGGTGCTCTGGCGAGGTGCCGGAGGACTGGAAGAGGGCCAATGTGGTCCCTATCTTCAAAAAGGGAAAAAAAGAGGACCCGGGAAATTACAGGCCAGTTAGTCTGACCTCAATCCCGGGTAAGCTCTTTGAAAAAATTATCCTGGCACACATCCAGGAGGGCCTTGCGGGGGAATGCATGCTCAGGGGCAACCAACATGGGTTCATCAGTGGCAGGTCTTGTCAGACCAACCTGGTGGCCTTTTACGATCAGGTCACCAAATCATTAGACGCAGGGGTTGCTGTGGATGTAGTCTTTTTGGACTTCCGGAAGGCTTTCGACACTGTCTCTCACCCTGTCCTCATCAAAAAGCTGAGAGACTGTGGTGTCGATGCCCACACGGTCAAATGGGTCGCCAACTGGTTGGAGGGCCGCACCCAGAGGGTGGTAGTGGATGGGTTCTTCTCGACCTGGAAGGATGTGGGCAGTGGGGTTCCGCAGGGCTCGGTCCTCGGGCCTGCACTGTTCAACATCTTCATCAGTGACTTGGATGAGGGGGTAGAAAGCACCCTGTTCAAGTTTGCTGATGACACTAAGATGTGGGGGGATGTGGGTGCACTAGAAGGATGCAATAGGCTACAAGCTGACCTTGACAGGTTGCAACGGTGGGCGGATGAGAATAGGATGGGGTTTAACACTGATAAGTGCAAGGTGTTGCACATGGGGAGGAAGAACCGGCACCACACTTACAGGTTGGGGAACTCTCCTCTTGCCAGCACGGAGGCGGAAAAGGATCTTGGAGTCGTCATTGACTCCACGATGAACATGGGCCGGCAGTGTGGGGAGGCAGTCAAGAAGGCCAATCGTACCCTATCATGCATCCACAGATGCATCTCGAGCAGGTCCAGGGAGGTGATCCTCCCCCTCTATGCGGCACTGGTCAGGCCGCAGCTGGAGTACTGCGTCCAGTTCTGGGCGCCACACTTCAAGAGGGACGTGGACGATATGGAAAGAGTTCAGAGGAGGGCCACTCGTATGATCAGGGGTCAGCAGGGCAGGCCTTATGAGGATAGGCTACGGGACCTGAACCTGTTTAGCCTCCACAAGAGAAGGCTAAGGGGGGACCTTGTGGCCTGCTACAAACTGGTCAGGGGGGATCAGCAGGTATTGGGGGAGAACTATGAAACTATGAAACAATATTCCATTTCTAACACACAAGAGAAGGCCGAACTCTCCAACAAGGTCTTTGCCTCCGTGTCCCTGTCCGCTGACAACGGGGTGCTCTCGGGTGACAGCGTAGAGAGGCCGGGAAGGCTGCGAGCCCCCCCACTGCTAGTTCAGACCTAGTTAAGGATTACCTGGAGGGCTTAGATGTGTCCAAGTCGGCAGCCCCAGATGACCTTCATCCGCGGGTGCTGAGGGAATTGGCTGGTGTCATCGCGGAGCCGTTGGCACGGCTGTTCGAGGACTCCTGGTGCTGGGGCCAAGTCCCTGAGGACTGGAAAAGGGCCAGTGTGGTCCCTCTTTTCAGAAAGGGGAGGAAGGAAGAGCCTGGCAACTACAGGCCAGTCAGCCTCACTTCTGTCCTGGGGAAGGTCTTTGAAATGTATCAATTTTTGGGCAGGGGGCTGGACTCGATGATCTCCCAAGGTCCCTTCCAGCCATGATCTCTGTGAAATCTATGAAAGGGCCACATTTGTGAGAGCCCTGCAGGGGAAGGGATGTTGAGGGGTAACCAGCACGGGTTCGTGCCAGGCCGATCCTGCCTGACCAACCTGGTCTCTTCCTATGACCAGGGAACAAAGAGCTTAGATGGGAAGGAGGAAGTCCGTGTCGTCTTCTTGGACTCCCGGAAGGCTTCGACACTGTGTCCCCCCCAATCCTGGTGGGCAAGCTGAGGGGCTGCGGCATTGCCGAATGCACGGTCACACGGGTGGCAGACTGGCTCCAGGGGCGCACCCAGAGGTGGGGGGGCCGGGTCGATGTCGATCTGGGAGGTGTGGGCAGCCGAGTCCCCCAGGGCTCGGTCCTTGGGCCGGTGGTGTTCAACATCTTCATCGACGACCTGGACGAGGGGGTGGAGAGCACCCTGCTCAAGTTCCCTGATGACACCAAGCTGGGGGGTAAAGTGAATACCCCGGCAGGCAGGGACCGCGTCCAGGCAGAGCTGGATAGGTTGGAGAAGTGGGCGGATCTGAACAGGATGCGGTTCGACAAGGACAAGTGCAGGGTGCTGCACCTGGGGAGAGGGAGCCAGCATTACGGTTATAGGTTCGGGGCTGCCCCCCTCGGCAGCACAGAGGCAGAGAGGGATCTTGGAGTCAGGACTGACTCCAGGATGAATGTGAGTCGCCAACGCGACGAAGCAATAGGCAGAGCCGACCGCACCCTGTCCTGCAGCAACAGCGGCATCACTGACAGGGCCAGAGAGGTCTTGCTCCCCCTCGTGCGGCGCCGGTCAGGCCGCGGCTGGAGTCCTGTGTCCAGTTCTGGGCGCCGCACTTCGGGGGGACGTGGGGAGCCTGGAGAGGGTACACACGAGGCCACTCGTATGGTTGGGGGCCTCCATGGCCAGCCCTATGAGGAGAGGCTGAGGGACCCGAATCTCTTCAGTCTCCGCAAGAGGAGACTGAGGGGGATCTTGTGGCTGCTACAACCTTATCAGGGGCCAGCAGCAGGGACTCGGGGACAGTCTGTTCCCCAGGGCCCCCCTTGCAGTCACCAGGAACAGTGGCCACAAGCTGAGGGAGGAGAGGTTGAGGTTGGATATTAGGAAGAACGACTTCACGGTAAGGGTGGCCAGAGCCTGGAACAGGCCCCCAGAGAGGGGGTGCTCTCCCCTTCCCCGGGGATCTTCCAGAGGAGACTGGGCAGGCACCTGGCTGGGGTCTCATGACCCCTCCACCCCCAGTGCGCCTTCCTGCCCACGGCAGGGGTCGGACTCGATGATCTGTCTGGGTCCCTTCACACTCAGTGATTCTGTGACTCTGTGTGATGAGGTAACAAGAAAGGCTAACCGCACTCTTTCTTGCATTAGTAGGTGCCTCACGAGCTGGTCCAGGGAGGGGATACTTCTCCTCTATGCGGCACTGGTCAGGCCGCAGCTGGAGTACTGCGTCCAGTTGTGGGCACTGCGCTTCAAGAGGGACGTGGACAACCGTGACAAGGTTCAGAGAAGGGCTACTTGCATGATCGGGGGGCATTTATATATTTTTAAAGAAACAGATCTCCAGGCTCGGTGCAGTTTTGAGTGAGTCTTGAAGGGGATATGTGGGGCCAAAGGGAAGTAGGGAATAAGACACAGGGCATTTGTGCTCTAGGCCCCTCTGCCAGCTGCCCCAGAGGGGCAAGACCAGGAGGAAGCTTGAAGGGAATTGTTAGATGCCATGATGGGTGTCACTGGTTTGAAAAGCTGGGATTATTAATTTAACTTCATTTCATCTACTTTATTTTGTGTCCTCGGAGCTGAGATACGTTGAATTAAGTTTCAGGAAGGCTAAAGAGTGGTGAAGATTTCTGTGTTTTGCTTTGACATTATGGGCAGGACAAAACCCGTATTGCATTGCAGGGAAATGAAGTTCTAGTAACCGCCGTCCTGGGCAGCTTTTCTCATGTGAGCAATGGTCTGAATTACCACGAGGTGTGCCGTGGCTGGGAGGGAAGCAGCCTGTGTGACAGCGACCCGGAGGGGAGGAGTCCATGAAAAACCTCTCCTCCAAACTGTTGAAAAATATGAGAATCCCCCATGATTTATAAATTGGATGTTTGCACCTAGACAACACTGAGTGGACGATGAATTAGAAATGCCTGCCTCAGAAACACTATTTATCTGTCTTCTATTGAAATTCTCCGGCAGTATCTCAGCAGTGAATACTGTTTTCCCCTCAATGGCATATAGCCTAACTTGGATAACTGATAGATAGATGCAATGTAAAATACTTAAGACTAAAACCATTAAAAAGAAAGCTGAAGAAATGTACGGAAGGTGATCACAATACTGCCGAGCGTATGTATTACTAAAAGCAAAATGCAAAAACATTTCTATGATTTTACTGAATCACTATGGGCTCCTATACACGTGCAGGGAGCCAGCTCTGACACGCTGGAAGTGCAGCACACTGGAGCAGACTCGCCTAACTGACTGTACTAGAGCGTGGACATCACCGTGCTCCCGCAGACGGTAGAAACACGGACACGCAGAGTTAGTCCAACAGTAATCATACCACAGGATTCATTTCAGCATCTTCTACAGCAGGAGATTTAAAGTAAGTACGGTGGTCTTGTGTTTTAGAAAGGAGAACTGTGTAGAGAAAAATGGGGAAGATCCTAAAGTTAAAATTAAGTAAGAGTATATCCTTACTTTAAATTCAAAAGCCTGCCATAGTGGAGACATGGACCATGAGCACGCTGGCACAGAGCCATACCTCTTAACAACAAAAAAGGGACGCAGTAAGGCAAGAAGAAAAGTGTCATGATATTAAATAGCAAGCTTTAGGAGACTGTTTGCACCAAATAGTTTAGAAAATGGAAACTGAAATCCAAAAGGAGCCCAGAGCCTGAAGTGCAGCATGAAAAGGGGAACCCAGGATGTTATGTGAGGAGCAAACTGTTCATCGATTCGTGGCCGGTCAGGGCTGGAAGGACCGTGTCGATCCTCAGGTCCAGCCCCTGCACCAGGCAGGACAAGACACCGGGCTCAAGTGACCGCGGCGAGGTGACCGTCCCGTCTCCTCTGGAAGATTTCCAGGGTAGGGGACTGCACCACCACTGCGGGGAGTTTATCCCAGTTACTTCATGTCCATATTGTGTCTTGCTTACTCAGAAATTCCTCATCTGACACCCAATTGAAGGCGTAGAAATAAATACTTACAATAGATCAAAGCAGAAAGCTTGTAAGAGAAAGAGTGCGTTTCCTAACCGCACCTTGTGCAGATCTGCTGAGCACGGCCTTCCTCCATTCACACCTGAACCGATCAAATCAGGCCAGACAAGCAGAGTCTAGAGAAGGAGAGTTGGCATCTCTATTCGATTTACCTTTCTCCATCTCCAAAGCATCCCGTGTTTGTGAACCGGGGTCACAGACTCTCCTGTCTCCTGCAGCTGTATGAAGGAAATAACGAAGAGCAAGATAAACCACGACCAGTAATTCCCAGTTACTTCATGTCCATATTGTGTCTTGCTTACTCAGAAATTCCTCATCTGACTTGAACTCACTGCACAGATGCGGAGGGACGGGGGCACTGGCAGCGCTGGGGGGCTGCGGGTCGGGAGTGAGGGGCAGCAGCAGGCTGGCGGGGGCTGTGGCTTGGCAGTGGGGGCAACAGTACGGGCAGGGACAGGCACTGGCATGTCACTGCCCCCCATCATATTCCCCCTGCCCCCCTCCGCCATGTGACAGGTGTCCTGCTTCTTGGACCTGGAAATACAGTAACCCTACAGCAGCCTCCGCATCCTCCCCGCCTGCTCCACTGCACGCCCTCCCCATGCCTGCCCAGACACACGTCCTAGCTCCCAGCACAGCCCCCCGCTCTCCCCCCCCACGGCAGGCAAGCACGCTGCACACTTCAGTCCTCGGCTCGCTACTGAAGTCATGTTCAGGAAAGAAATGAAAGCATAAAGTGACAATACCCCCAGCCACAAGTCACCCGCCCCTGGGACTCCCCAAGTGTGGGTGCAAACCCCCCTCATTGCCCACTGGGCAGCACGCTCAGCCGGGTGCCCACACTTCCCCTTGAGGTCAGGGCCACAGCACGGACACAGCTGTCACCGGACCCCCAACCAGTGACACGTTGGGAGCAGTTCAACAGCCGCGTGCGTCTCCACGAGCGGCACAGCGACGAGCCGGGTCTGGAAGGGGCCGTTGTGACGCGTCGCGTTCTCCGGGGCTCCCCGCGGGCGCGTCTCGGCCGCGTCGGCCACACCGCTGCACCAGCCACGGGCGTGAGACCAGCGACGGGCTTGCAGGGTCTTCAGCCAGGACTGGCCCCTGCGAGGGTTTCCCTCCAGGACACTGTGACAGCGGATGAGGAAAGGGACTCCAACAACAGCTCCCAACTCACACCATTTCTTGTCCGTGCACAGAGAGCAGACGGCCCAGGTCCATCTCACACGTGTCCCCTGCGGTGACTGTCACCGCTGTGTCTGTAGCCGGGGGGTCCCGCTGGCTCCCAGCTCTGAGCTGGAGAAATGCACTGGGTTACTTGCCGCCTCCACTGGGCCTTGTGCTGGTGTGCATCCTCCCAGGCTCTCAGCATTTCACCACCTTCACGGGCAACTTCCCCCAGTTTCCCTTCAAGCCCTTTCCCTTTCTGGAGGATGAACTGTTTAAACACAGCCGCGTCCTCGACCTCCCTCTTCTGCCTTTGCTCACCCAGCCCTTTCACCGGGGCGGTGGCTGACGAGGCTCTTTCCATGGTTTTCATGTGGTCACTGGGCCTTGAGGTCTTGCTCCTCATCTACCATCCTAATAATACTACCTTTCCTGCCAGATCCTTTAACAATAATGATGGTATCTCTTTCTCACCTGAGTCTTGGCCCAGTTTCCACCAGGTCTGGGGTCCAGGCTGTGGTGGGCCAGTAGGGGGCGCTCCTGCGTTGAGCCGCCCACCTCCCTGCACCTGCCCACCTTCCAGGCTCCGAGTGCCTCCCTGGGGCGCCTCATGCTCGGCCGACCCCTCTCCTGGAGCACACTCGCTAGGCTGGGGGTAACGTCGCCCCTACCCCCAGAAGGGACTGTCCGGCCCTGTGTCCTTGGGGAAACACAGGCCTCATAGTCCGACGGGTACTCGACCCGGTACAGGCACTTGCACACAGGCACTTCCCCAAGTCCGGGGGCAAAAAGCAAAGTCTCCCTTAGTCCGCAGACCTAAGGGGTCTCTTGGGCATAATTTAGACCCAGCCCTCAATTGTGGCACATGTAAAGGCCATTTCCTTCAGCCAGGAAGTCAGTTTCCAGCCATCTCCCACACCAGTCACAAAGGAGAACTTTATTGATTACAGGGGGTAGGGGAAACTAGGGGACAGGGTTGAGCAATATCCTAGAAATCCTGGAGAGCAAACAGTGGGGCTGAGGTAGCCTTTTGGTCACGCATCTGTGTTACTGCCAGCTAGAGATCTAATCCGACTGAGGAGCTTAGTCACAAGCATCTTCGAGAGCTCTCCAGTTTCCCCTCTGGAGTCTGGGGTGAGAGAGAGCTAGGTCCCGATGGCAAGGCCCCTCTGTCTCCCCTGCTTGGCCGCTGCTTCAAAAAAAACCTCATGGCCCAAGAGAGAAGAGCATGTTAGCCTCCTCCCCCATGCCTTCAACAACTTATACAGCCCCTGTGACCTCAGTCACCTGGGCCAGTGGAGGTCAGCCCCGGCTGGCTGTCGGCCAACCCATTTGAAATCCATCACCTGTTACCGTCTGCAGATTCCAGCTCCCCAGGTCAGAATTTCCTCACCCGGGGGGCTGATGCCAGTCCCGTGGAAAGTCTCACCTGAGGGAGCAGGTTCCCCCCCCCTCAGGACTGCAGCCAGCTCAGGGCCAGGGGGCCGGATCAGCAGCGCACGCTCACCTTCAGCAGCTCAGCAGGTGTCTGCCGGCTCTTCTCCTCTATCTCCGAGATCAGCTTGCGCAGGGAGGCGCTTTGCCGGGAGAGTTGGGCTACGTTGGCCTCCAGGCGCCGCAGCGTCTCCCTCTCCTCCTCCTCCAGGCTCTGCAGGAGCCGCTGCTCCTCCTCGCTCACAAAGCGACGCAGCTTCTCGCACTCAGACCTGATGCTCTCTCTCTGTCGCTTTACCTTGTTCTTCCAGGACAAGCAGCAAAAACCAGTGTGAGCTGCCATCTCCACTTCCAGCTTTGCATTGGCAGAGGGAAGGCATGAACTCAGGGTGTGCAGCCCTTTGTCAGTAGCTATACTGTCACCGGATATATGATACACACATTACATATAGTGGTGCACTCTCTAGAGAAAGGATCACACAATACTTTCACCCCATAGCAAAAGGGCTGCTATCCAGAGCAGAGATTTAGGATCTGGGGCCTCTGTAAAGGCTCTGGGGCTTGCAGCAAAACCCAGTGGGCCACGGGTCATCTCTGGCCGATCTGTTGATGTCAGTGCTTTTGTGCCAGGCCTGGGTCGAGACATGCAGGAGGAGCTCCATGTAAAGCACTTGGAGCCTGTGTTGGCCAAGGGAGATGGGTGGGAAGGACCCCAAGAGAGCCCCCTTCACCAACAGGAGCTCTCTACATAGGAGACAGGCTCCTCTGCCAGGGGCTTTTCCCTTCCAGGGTGGGGAAAGTGGAAGATCCTAAAATGACAGCCCAAGAACCAGGAAAAGCACAGAAGAGACACGTGAGGAAGGGGCTGCAGGGCGGAAGAAGGAGCCCGCACCAGTCCCACAAAACATGAACTCTGCCCCGGTGAGAGCTGCCCGGGCCGGGGAGCCTTGAAGCCCCTGTGCACGGGCCCAGGGCAGGGGAACACGCACTGCCTCCCCTTGGCCCTGGGGTGGGGAACAGCAAACTCCAGAGCCCCTTTCCCTTCACACGGGGGCACGGGGGGTGAAAGAGCACGGGGCTCCCCCTCCCCGCAGGGCAGGGTAATGCCGAGTGCCCAGCCTGCCCTGCCCCCGGGCCCCGCAGGAAGGGCTCTGCACCACTCCTCCTCTGCCTCAGCGATGCCCATCCTGATACGAGGCTTTTAGACTTCAGAGAGCTGCTAGAGGAATCTCACAGAAACCGAAACACTGATGTGATGGAAATCCTGCTGCGGTGCCACAGCCCTGGGACAGCTGGGACAGGCAGAGACATGGGCTTCGGGGCAGTAAATGTGCAGGGAAAGCAAGCGGCAGAAGCAGCCGTGTGGGGGGCTTCCTGGCCAGCCCCCTCCCCGCTCCTCTCGACCCCTCAGGCGCTGCTCAGGCACTGGCTCAAGGGGCGCTGGCACCTCAGGGTTGCTCTGCAGACACGCTTCATGAGCAGGCAAAAAACCTGCTGTTTTTTAGCAGCAAGAAAATGGGGCAACATCTCCCTCCAGCACCAGCAAATTCCAGCTGCTGCCCCTCGGCAGAAGTGCATTTCCCAGAATGCCCTGTGTGGCAGCAAACCGCCTTGGTTTCTCCCCAAAATCTCTCCCCTGTAACAGAGCTGGCTCCCATCCCTGTGCCAGGCACGAAACATTGGCAGGGCAGGGTCCGAGGGCAGACCTACTCAGAAAGCCCAGTGGGGCTGCGTGGGCACCGGAGCACCCAGCAAAAGGGTCCATGTGCTGTCGGGGACAAAGGAGCAGGTTCCCTGTTGCACACAGTCATATGTGGAGGCAGCCAGGTCTTACTGGTCCCCAAGAGCTCCAGTGGGCTCAAAAACAAGGACCCGGCACACAACCCCCGGCGAGAAGAACGCACGGCTGGTTTTGGAAATGCTGTGCCCTGCACGTGGAGATGCAGAGCACAAAACTACAGAAAAAAAGCAGGACAATTAATGTAATTAGTATGAAGGATGAAGACTTATATATTCAGGAATAACTAACTGATCTTTGGGGCACCAAGGGAGGCTGGTGAGTTCATTGATGATGAAGTGCTCAGCCACGGATTGGGCGGGACTGTGGAATTCATGGATATTAATTCATTTTGGGGGGAATCAAAGAGGCTGGTGACTAATCGTGAATTAACCTCCTGTGGATTAAGTGAAGCAGGGGGATTCGGTGACAACCACTTGATCTTCTCTTGTACGAATGGGGGAGTGTTGAATTCACTGACAAGTACTTGTGATGCCGTGCGCCAGGAGACACTGTGACTTCTGGCTTGGGGCAGCAGAGCGAGTGGCAATTGCCGACTGAGGGGTTCAGGATCCCAGGGGTAAGGCTACACATTTGGACACTTGGCCAGGAGTAGGAAGGAGCAGGATGTAGGGGTGGAAAGAGGCTTGTGAAGAGGACCGTCCTCATCCAGGTGGATCTTAGCTCTCCTCTTACCATCCTCTTATCACCTGACCTCTCTTCAATTTTCTTAACAACAAGGCATGGCAGGAGAGATGTAAGGGAACTGGAGGTGGAGACCTGGACAAGAGAGATGGTGGCTGCCGCGTGCTCCTACCAGAGGATGCTTTGTCATCCCCTTACCCCCACAGTCCTTCACTTGCTTTGACCTGCAGCATCCCACCCAACACCCCCTTCCCCCTTTCTCCCCACCGCAGGCTCTTCTTAGGCCGAAACGCAGCATTTGAGACACCTGGGACTGGTCAGGTAATTCAAGCAGTGAGTGCTGGCATCTAGTCTAGGGGACTGTAGTCCAGAGATTTTTTTCTGGGAAAGGGAGAGAAAAGCATTCCCAACTCTGGAGTAATGTGGATTTGGAGGCTCTGGCACCCATGCTCTATGATCAGCCAAAACCTTTCCCGAAGGACAATCCCGGGGCATGGAGACTGATTCCTTAAAGCTCAGCACTCCTGCAGCCATTCAGCATGAATCTGGGCCCATTGGCAACACCTCCCAACTCAGTGTCAACCACAGACTTTCTGAGCCCAGTTCCAGTCCAGCAACAAGCTCACAGACAGGATTGTTGAACAGGATCAGGCCCCTGCCCTGCACACCCCAGGGCCCTCCCGGCGCCTCCTGCTCCAGACACATCGCTCCCACCTACACAGCCTCCTGCTCCAGACACATCGCTCCCACCTACACAGCCCGAAAATGCTGCCGTCTCCCTCCGAGACAGCTCCTGAGCAGATCTGCCGCACAGCGCAGCTGCTGCTCCTCTGTTATGACCCCTGTGCCCTCCAGTGCATTGGCCAGTCTGAGACCAAGAAAGTTGTGGGCCAGGGACTCAGCAAGACAGGACAGAGACGTGCCCCCAAGGGCAGCTATGACACCCTGTAGTAACCACCTTAGACCAGCCCTGTTAGCTAACTTTGCTAGGCTTGCTAAGGTGGCCTTAGCTTTTCTTTCCCTCCTGTAGGAAGGAAGCACCCCGAAATCCCACAGTGGGTTAAGCAACCCCAAGGTCTGCAGGGTCTGTGCACCCTGGGTGGCGCAGAGCCCTACCAAAGACCCGAGTCCGGGGGTAACAGCGGTTACCCCAGGCTTGTGACTGGGCTCCAGGAAGGGGCTTGACTGGACGTGGGTGCCACAGGGGAGACACTCAGAGCATGGTTTTCGGCCAGGAGCAGTGAGGTGGGAGGCTCAGCACAGGAGCAACCCAGACTGGCCCTCCACCGTTAACTAATTTTATCTCTTGGCCCAAATCAGTTCTGAATTCTGTCAGCGAAGCAGAGCTCAATCACTCCAGTCTGTGCTGCACGACCACCGGCAAGTACCCTCCCTTGCAGACACTTCAGCTTGGGACTTCAGGTACTGCCCGGTACATGGCAGGCATCCTCTGTGCAAGCCACAAGCCCAGAGGCCTCGGAGTCCAGATGCCCACTAATTTCACTCCACCAAAAGGCTGAAGCAGCAAGCTAAAGGGAAGCCCAAGAGCTGAACCCTATGAACATAATAAGTCTTGTAGCCAAGATCCTGCATCGGGAGGCATTTGCAGACTCTCTCAGGGGTCAGCTTGCCTGCAGCGCAAGCAGTAGACCTTCAACTCAACTGCTATAAGTCATTCAAGACCGAGGAGAGGGGGATTGCCCTTCCTGGTAAGTACAACCACCCGAGCCGAAACCAGTCATGGTATCTCTCCTGCCAGTGAGTTTTGTTCTGTTGGTTTGTTTAAAGCCATTTTTCACGTTCCACGCCAAATCAGCCAAATCAAGTCCAAATCCATGAGTCAGTCCAGAACCGTACGTGGCCCTACAATGGGCACACGTCGTCCACCCCCACCAGGGGCCTCAGGTATTTCCAAAGTCTTCTGACAGGCAGCCTATGTGCAGGCGCAAGCCCGGAGGCTTGGGGTTTGGATGCCCCCAAGTTTCGCCTGCCCTCGGCCATATGGGTGCAGAAGCAAGTTAGGGAGTAGCCTCCCATTTCCATAAAGTGGGCTTTGAGCCCCAACACCCCGACAGGTACTAAGCCACGGCAGGAGAACAGACATCCCCAGGGACACTGAAGGAAAACTGCATGCTTGGACCCAAACACACGGTGCTGCCCCTGCCAGGTAAGTTTTTTTTTTTTTTTTCTGTTTTTTTTGCACCAGTCCTGGAAGCACCGTTACCAGGTCAATGCATGGAGTGGATGGAGCACGCTCCGGTTCCACCACCCAATACCAAAAAGAATCTGCTCAATATAGACCTCCTGTGGAGGACATATCAGAGACAATTACCCTGGGGAGCTCGCCTACGTGGTCACGCTGCTTCCCCTGCCATATTAAAAAACATTTTATTAGAAAAACTGTCACTATGAAACACATTAAGAAAAACTACAAATAAACAAAACCCACCTGAGGTTTCACAAAGTTAATACAAACTCACTTTCACAAAATTTCCTAACATTCACAGAAGAAATAATATCACTTGTGAATTCCTGAAAACCCATTTAGAAATCATTTAACTTGTTTCTTATATAATTGCAAGTTCCCTCACCCACTCTTGGAGCCCCTTATCCATTTTATCAGAGGGGAAAAACAAAAACAGGCACTATTAAACACATTGTGGAACCAGAATCCCACCTTATTACATAATATTCACATATTCAATGTCGCATTCGACCTGCTGTAAGCCCCCCCCCCACCCTTGCTGGCAAATATGCTGTCCCTTAAACTATCCTATGCCTACGCGGGGCTGAAACAACCCTCTGAAGTCCAGCCCTTCCCAGGGCGTTGTATCCCCTCCTTGCGTTCTCTGCTTTCCTCTTCCTCTATAGAAATACAACTCGTGCATAGCTAATTGCAGACACTCTACCGTTGAAAAGCACGAGCCCTTTAGTGCTAGCAGGGAACGCACTTTCCAAATTGCTACTTTAATACATGTGACAAGCACCCTCACACCCCATGACCCATCCGTCCCCTCTGTCAAACCATAGAGCACGTTTTCACTCGTGATCCCCGTTGCCCTCCCTGTCTCTTCAAAAAAGCCCCTGCCCTCCCCCACACCTTCTGTGCATAAAAACAACCCCACAAAACGTGCGCCACGGACTCGGGTTCGTCACAAAGTTCTCTTGGGCACTTGGGGGACCGTGTGAGTCCCCATCGATATAGTACTTGTCGCACTGGCAGTGCGTTTCTCACGGCCCTCCAGGCCAGCTCCTCGTGCTCCCCTTTCCATTCCTTCCCCACCAACCCTCCCCACACCCTGCTGACCTTGTCCGTGCTCAACTCCCCGACATCAGCCATTCTCTGCTTCCCCCTGAGGAACTTAAGGACTTTCCTGGCATCCGCCAGCCCTTCCATCCCTAACCCTGCCAAGCCTTCCCTGGCCACAAAGGATCCAAGGCGTGCGTAAGGGAGTGACATCCGCCAAGCCCACGCCCCCCGCCACCCGCTCCCAAACAGTCCCAGCCTCTGTAGGAGCCTTCCCCCCCAGAAAACGCAAAGGTTGGAAACCGGTCCCGCTGCGCCCCTCGCTTCCCTCACGACCATCTTCAGAAAGTGCACGTAAACAAAACCCTCTATATTCGGGAGAGCCCATCCCCCCAAGCCCTCTTCCTTATATAACTCTGTCCTGGCCACCTTCTCTGTCTTCCCCCCCCAAAAGAAGAGGCACAATGCCCGCTGGACCCGCCGGGCCTGTAGCCAGGACGGGGGGTACGCCATCGCCGTGTACAAGATCTTTGGCAACAGGCACTGTTTGATCACTTGCACCTTTCCCCTTGAGGATAAATGCCGGGTGCTCCACAGCCCCACCGTCTGGTTGACTCTCCCCTCTAACACTTCCCAAGCCCGCTTCCCTTTCCCATGGGTATCCATCCACACGCCCAGGATTTTCAGTTCCTCCCTTTCCACCCTCAATCCAAATTTCCCCAAATCCCCCCAGTTCCCAACCGCCAGGACTACGCTCTTGTCTGTGTTCACTCTGGCTCCAGATACCTCCCCAAACTCCTTGGCGTGCTTCACCACTCTTTCTAAGGACACCTCGTCCCTCACCACGCATGTCACGTCGTCCATGTACAGGAGGACTTTTAATTCCCCGCCCCTCGGCACTCGAACCCCGCTGATCTCCCTATCGCTTCTAATTCGTTGTGCCAGCGGCTCAATGGCACAAACAAAGAGCCCCGGCGACAGCGGGCACCCTTGCCTCACCCCCGAATCCACTGCAAAGGCTTCTCCCAGGAAGCCCCTCACCAGCACCCTGCTCGTTGCCCTCCCGTAGAGCGCCCGCAGCCACCCCACAAATTCCCCCGGCATCCCCATGCCTGCCAGAACCCCAAACAGAAACTCGTGCCCGATGCTGTCGTACGCCTTCTGCAGGTCCAGACTCGCCACTATCGTGTTCCACTTCCGGTCGGTAATGTACGACAGCGTATCCCGGAGCAGCCAGTGTGCGTGTGTCGTCCGCCGCCCCCCCACCACGCACATTTGTTCCCCGCCCAGCACCTGCGGTAACACCTCCCCCATCCTTGTCGCTAGGATCTTGGAAAATAATTTATAATCCGAATTCAGCAGGGTGATCGGCCTCCAGTTCTTAATGTCTTCCCGTCCCCCTTTCTTATAGATCAAGACCACGACTCCCTGGGCAAAGCCCTCCCCTACCTGACCCCGAGCCATCATTTCCTTAAACAGGGCCAGCAGGTCCCCCTTCACTAAATCCCAAAACTTCCCATAAAATTCCACCGGGATCCCGTCGCCTCCCGGGGTCTTCTTTAAAGGCATTGTCCTCAAGACCCCCAGCATCTCGGTTTCCGTCAATTCCTTTATCAGCCCCTGTCTCCCGTCTTCCCCCACTTTGGCTTCCAAACTCCCCACCAGCCCCTCCAGGTCTTCTCGCCTCCCCGCTTTCCTACGAAACAAATCCCCGTAGAACCTAGTCACCTCCCGCAATACCCCATCCACATCCTACACCCTCCCTCCGTCGGCCGTGCGGACCGCCCCCATCACCCGCTTCTTCCTTCTCACCCGCAAGGCGAAAAACCTGCCCCATTCCTCTCCCTCCTCCACCCACTCCGCCTTGGCCAGGAACATCCGCTCCTGCATCCTGGTCCGGAACCAATTTTTCACTCCCTCCCTCGCCCTTTCCCATTCTCCCTGTACCGCTGCCCCCTTCTTCCGCTCTTCCCACAACCTTTGAACTTCCCCTTGGAAACGCACTAACTCCTTCTTCCTCTGCCACGCCCGCTTCCTCCCCACCGCAGTGAACCACTCTCGCACACGTTGCTTGATTTCTGCCCACCAGTCCCACCGTGTTGGGAAAAGGGGCTGTAAGGATTGCCACTGGCGATACGCCCTTTGAAAGGCCATGCATTCCTCTGGGTCGTCCAGTAAGGACACATTCAATTTCCAGACCCCTCTGCCCTGTTTCAGCCCCTGCCCGATGCCCACTTCCACCCACAGCACGCGGTGGTCCGAGAAGCTGATGTCTATCAGTCGCTTGCCACGGATTGCCAGTCCCTCCGACACCAGCACAAAATCAATTCTCGATTGGCCCCGCCCACCGGGATCCACTCTTGTAAAGACTCCTGTCCCTGCCCAAATATCCTGGAGCCCCTCATCTTGAATCCACCCCCGCAACCACTTCCCTGTACTATCCATCCCGACTCTCTCCCCAACCCCTACCCGCCCACCCTCTTCAAGTATACAATTGAAATCCCCCATCACGATCCGCGGCCCTCCACCCCCCACACACATCCCCATTTTGCGGAAGAAACGCACCCTCTCCGTTCTCTCGGCCGGGGCGTAGACGTTGTACAACGTCACCTCCACGCCCTCCACCTCAACCACTGCCTTTTGCAGTCGCCCTTCTTCCAGGACCTGCTGCCCTTTGATTTTCAAACCCCGCTCCCTCATCAAGAACCCTACTCCTGCCGCTCGATTTTCGTTTGAGCCCCCCCACCACGACGGTCCCACCTCCCAGCGCTTCTCCAGATAGCCATAATTTCTCCCCCAGGGGATCCCGCACTCCTGGAGGCCTAACACCTGCGCGTCCAGACCTTGTAAGGTGCTATACATTGACTCCCATCTCTGCCTCCCATATACACTTCTTACATTTAAGGATGCTATAGTCAACGCCATCATGGCTATTTTTCAGGCAAAGCCTACCTCGTTAAACATCCGATCCGCTACTGGGATCTGAGCTGTCTTCCCCCACTTTCCGCATCCCCGTGGCCCTAGCCAGATGTTCGATAGCAGTCGGGCTGAGGTAGCCACAAACGTCCGCCCTCCCAGACTCCTCAACCTCTCGTCCCTCCACCAGCAGTTTCCCGCTCTTCCCCTTGTCTCCTTCCTGTGCAGTCCCTTCTGTCCCCTGGACCGTTCCCCCTTCCTCCTCTAGTCTCTTTTTCATAGGTTTAACCCTCCGCTTCTTCTTTCTTTTTACATGGGAGGGTTCTTTCCCCTTCTCCCCAGACAGGTCCAAGTCCATGGTTGCCGAATCCGATTCGTGTGCCCCTTCTCCTGCTGCCTCGCTCTGCTCCTCCTCCATGTGTTCCTCTCCTCCCGACTCCAAAAGCTGGTCAGCCGCCTCGATCACGTCGTGTCTCTGCTCCGCTTGCGGTGTTTCCTCCACTAGGAAGGTGTCTACATCTAGGTTGGTGGACTCCGCCTCCTCTGGCTTTTCTTTATCCCTCTCCTCTGCTGCGTGGGACTCTCGGGCTTTGTTCGCGTAGGACAGGGGGCACTGGTGCTGCAGGTGCCCCTCACCTCCACAAACAGTACATTTCAGTTCCTCTTTACAGGCTTGTGCCCGGTGCCCCCTGCCGCCACACCTGTAGCAGACTGTCAGGCTACAGAAGGCCGCCAGGTGCCCCGCCAAGCCGCACCTGCTACACAGTTTCGGCTGGCCATGATAAGTCACGTATCCGCGGTAGGGCCCTATGGACACGACAGAGGGCAGGTGTCTCACCCCGCCGGGGTGTCTGGGGTCTTCGTCCAGGAGGACTCTGGCTCTCCATGCCCCGGTCCAGATTTGCCACTGATCCAGGACCCGCTGAATATCGAGGATCTTTTCGACCCGCCCCTCCAGCCACCTTCTGACATCTGCATACTCTAGGTCATCTGTATACATTTTAAAATATAAAACTCTCTCCCGTGCCTTCTGGCCTGCTTCAAAATGCAGACCCCGTAAGTCCTCCTTGTCTGCTACTTCTGCGTACTGGGCCCAGAAGGCCGCGTACGCCTCTCGCCTCCAAAAGGTGATATTCCAGTGGCGGAAATTATCAAAAGCCACCACGCAACTTAAATCTTTAGGGTTCACATGCAACTCTTCAAAAAGCACCCTGGTCATAAAGTCTGCTCTCAGCATAGTTGTTTCTCCTTTGACCCCTTCTGGAGTCAAAGTGGCCTTGACCCGCAGCTTCAGCGTTCTTCGGGGTCTCCTTCTTCCCACAAACAACAGGAAGGTTCCGGGCCCTTCCGGGCAGCTTTACTGCTCTCTGCAGAGCTCCGCCTCCCTTCCGGCAGCTGGGACCGCCCCCTCTCTAGAATCTTCCTGCCCAGCAACATTACCACTCTTCCTCTCCGACGACACCACCTTGCCTCTTCGGCCCACCGTGGACCAGTCCCCAACCACCTCCGATGCCATGCCGCCAGGACGCTCACCAGAAACGCTCTTCATTGTCGAAGCCAACAGCATCTTAGACGAAACACTTGCTGATCCATACTCTTCAAGAATCAAGGCTTGCTTCCGCGCCGCCTCCTCCAGCAACCGAGCCTCTTCGTCCTGCTCCACTACCTCCATCGCTCCAGCAAGTCAGCAGTCACACCACCTCACAGCTCATGGTACCCCCCGGCGGCCGGGGGGGACTCGCCTACGTGGTCACGCTGCTTCCCCTGCCAGGTAAGTGTGTGTCTGTGCAAAGGGCTCTCTCGGGCCAGTGGTGTCACCTACCTGGTAATCCTTGGCAGCCTCCTGGATGGGGAGCACTGGGTGACCGCGGTGAGCCTGGGACTCCCTGCAGATCACACAGATGGCTTCCCCGTCCTCCTCACAGAAGAGCTTGAGCTTCTCCTCGTGCTCCACACACTGATTCTCCATCTTCTCCTTTCCTGGCTTCAGACTCTGCTCTTTAATCTTCTCCACCAGGGTTTTGAGCTGCGTGTTGAGCCGGGAGCTCCCAACCTGGAACTCTGCTCTGCAGCTGGGACAGGGGACGGCGTCGCCTGAGCCACGGACACGGTCCTCACAGTACTGGGTGATGCAGGCTCGGCAGAAGTTGTGCCCACACCCGATGGTCACCGGCTCCTGCAGGAGGTCCAGGCAGATGGAGCAGGCGGCCTCTTCAGCCATGTCCTGTCCTGGAGGGTCTGAGGCTGCACGGCCCTGGCTTCTGCTGATTGCTCTTGCTGCTCCGTGCAGGCTGGGCCCATCCTGGGTGGTGCCTCCCTGAGCGCAGGGCTCATTTCCTGCAAGTCAGCTTCTAACAAGGGAGAGGAGGGGCCGAGGGGCCAAGGGGCCAAAGGGAAAGTAAATGGAGGAATTAACTTGAGTGGAGAGAAAGGAGGGGTGAGGGCAAGGGAGCAATAGAAGCAGGGAGGAGGACGGCTGGGGAGACAGGGCGTTCACAGGCAGGGGGGCAGAGATGAGAAACCCCCCGACTCACAAACACGTAGGAAACAGTGCACCCAGCGGTGCGCTCTGCAGCGTGCCTTCACCGTGGTGCAGGATTTTAAAAATGTCAATTCATTTTGGAGGGCAATGCCTAGGACTAACAAGGGCAGAGGATGATCACAGGTTCTCATCAGGCCTGTGGCAGAGGGAGCTGCTGAAACACCAGAGTCCCTTGGAGCCATCGTGACACTAACGGGGTCCAGCAGCCTTCCCAGGCGTTACAGAGACCTGGGTCCAGCACCCAGGCAAGGGAAGTGAGCCCAGACCTCGAGCCACTGGGCAGGAACCAGCCTGTCACAGGGCTGTCCCCTTCATTTCTTCCTGTCAACCCCTGCATAACTGTCCTCACCTTATGGGACCTCTGCCAGCTGTGATGCCCCTGACCTGAAGGCATTTGCTATCACCCCGGGTGCACCCCAGCTCTCTGGAAGTGGGGCTAGCTGATAGCCCCTACAAGCAGGAGCAGGGCTTAGCAATCCCAGCACGGGTGCCAGTGTGCGGCACGTTATGGCATTTTGCGTGGCACATGTGCCTCAGGTCAGACAGCAGGGAAAGGGCTGGGTCTGCGCTGGCACAACACGGATTAAGCCCATGACGACTCCCCCACCATCTGCCCCTTGCACAGCTCAAACCACAAGATCAAAGGTGCTTTTTTATCAGTTCAATAATGACATCATAGTTCATTGCCAAGAAAAGATGGTGTGAGAAAATGAGAGGGAAATACATTATATAAATATTATATATTATTACAATATTATACAATACTAACCAATGATGGACTTCAAAGGAGTGATTACATGGCGGGCCCTGAAGCGTGGCCCTGACTCTGCCCCTTCTGTTGTACCTGTGGCAGGCAGCCACCCTTGTTCCTCCCCAAAATCTCTTCTTGGTGACAATGTGGTGAGGACGGGCCCAGCAGAGGAGGCGCGCCCTGACCCTGTCTCCTGCGGGACCGGCGCTGGCTGCATCCCTGGGGGGGACCGGCTCCCTCCGCCTCCGGGGCTGGTATCGGCTGCCGGGGGGAGGGGCAGCTACCTGGGGGCTGGAGTCTGCCCGGCAACTAGTGATGTATTTCAGATTGGCTGGCCGCAGCCAACAGGTGCCGGCCTCCACTGGCCCAGGGGATGAGGTCACAGGGGCTGTATAAGTTAGGACTGCCCAGGAGGAGGGGGCAGCAGCCATGCGGGGGACTTGGAGGAGCTTTACAATCTGAAACTGGCTCTCTCCCCCAAAACTCTAGCTAGAAATGCCTGCGTCCGAGGGGAAACTTCACCGGCCTCTGGGCGATGCTTGTGAGTAAGCGACTCAAGATCTGGGTAGATGTCTAGCTGGCGGTAACTCGGATGCGTGATCAAAAGGCTACCTCAGCCACACTGTTTGCTCTATGGGATTTCTAAGATATTGCTCAATCCTGTACCCTAGTTTCCCCCTACCCCAGTAATCAATAAAGTCCTCCTTTGTGACCGGGGTGGGAGACTTCTTGAGGGGTGGGTCTAAATTATGCCTAAGAGACCCCTCAGGTCTGTGGACTAAGGGAGACTTTCCCTTTTTGGCCTGTGTTTCCCTGAGGACACTGGGCCGAGACAGTCCCTTCTCGGGGTGGCGGGGGCGGCGTCACCCCCAGGCGAGCGAGCGTGCTCCGGGAAGGGGGTCGGCCGGCCGGAGGCGCCCCAGGGAGGCGCCGGGAGCCGGGCGGGTGGGCACAGGGGAGGTGGGCGGCTCGACGCAGGAGCGCCCCCTCCTGGCCGCCACAAAGACCACGTGAACGGAGGTTTGGGTTGATGCTGAACTGGTATTTGCTGAATGCAGGTGAAAATAAAAATCAAAGGTTTAAATTACATGATTTTTACAGACGAAGTGGAGATTTGTGGCTGTGGGCTCCCTCCCAGAGGTGCAGGGGAGAGCAGGGGCCCAGACGCCGGGGTCCTCGGGTGGGGGGGCTGGGGCCGGGGTCTCGGGGAGGGGCGGGGGTGGGGGCGAGAGCAGGGGGCTGGGGGCCCGGCTGCGGGGGGGGCACCACTTCCAGCTCTGCAGTCTCGGGGGAATCAACCCGTGTGTGCACCGCGCAGGCGCTGAGCAGGACTTTCCCAGCTCCTGGAGGCGGTCGGGGAAGATACTGGAGTTGCCCAAACATGAGAGAGAGAGAGAGAGAGAGAGCGAGCGTGTGTGCGCGCGTGTGCAAAGATCGGATTTGTAAGTCACCTCCGTCCCCGCGTGTCCGAGCCTCCGTCCCGCCCTTCCCTCCCCTTTTTTCTCCTCTTCCCT
Organism: Crocodylus siamensis; assembly: GCF_052110815.1. Taxonomy (NCBI): domain Eukaryota; kingdom Metazoa; phylum Chordata; order Crocodylia; family Crocodylidae; genus Crocodylus; species Crocodylus siamensis. Next base: position 420,425,151 of record NC_143395.1, on the reverse strand, counting down.
CTTGTCCGTCCCGTTTTGTCTCGTCTCCCGGCCCCGCCGCTGGCTGCGGTCGTTTCCCCTCCACAGCCGCGCCCTCGCTGCCCCCCGCGGCACTGCGGCGGCGCTCCCGGCGGGGCGGGGAGGTGGGACACTGCCCGGCTCCCCGCGCGGGCTGCGGGCGGGTGCGGGAGCCCGGACGAGATCTCGCGGCGCCGGCGGCGCTCTCGGCCGGGAGCCGGAGCCGGGATGCCATTGGCCGCCCGCCGCGCGTGCCCGCCCCCCCCGGGAAGTGGCAGGCGCCGATTGGCTGCTGCCGGCCGAGGGGCGTGGTAGCGCAGCGCGGTCCAGCGTGCAGGTGCCGGTGCGGGTCCGCCCGGGCTGTCCTGGCCCCGGAGCCCGGCGGGGGCGGCCCGGGGCGGGGCGCGGGGAGCCGCCGGTGCCCGCCCCGAACCGCCCCTCCCCCGTCCCGTGTCCCCGGGCCAGGCGCGCGGCCCGTGGGGCGGGGCCGGGAGCAGCACGGGGCGCGCGGCGGGGCGGGCCAGGTTGCGGCGGGGGCGGGGCGGGGCCGAAAGGTGCCCCGCCCCCGGGAGCGCGCGCGGCGGGTAGGCGGCAGCGACTGCAGGGGGGCGGGGCGCGCCCGGCGCCAGCCCTGAGGGGGCCGCACGAGGGGCCCATGGGGGCGGGGCCAAGCACCCCGCCCCCCTCGTCCGGGCCCCTCCCAGCGGGCCGCCCCCGCCATCTCTTTTCCCGCGGCGCCAAGTGCGGGGCCCTCCGACCCGGGCTGCGCGGGGGCGGGGCCGAGCGGGGGAGGGGGCGGGGCGGGGCGGGGCCGACACTTGCCCCGACCCTAGGAGCGCCCGCAGCACCGGCGGTAGGTGGCGGTAACTGCAGGGGGGAGGGGAGCACTGGGCCCCAGTCCCGAGGGGGTAACGAAGGGCCCGGGCCAAGCCCCGCCCCCTGTCCCCGGGCCAAGCGTGCGGCCCGCGGGGCGGGGTCTCGGCGGCGGCAGGTCCCGCAGCCCCGGACGGAGCTCGCAGCCCGTGGTGGCGCCGACCCCCGCTGCGGCCCCTCAGCGCCCCCGGGGCGGGGCCGGGAGGACCGGCTGCCCCGCCCCGGCGCCTGCGCCTGGTGCTGAGCGTCGCCCCCGCAGCCCCCCCGGTCCCGCAGCTCTGCACGCGGTGTCGCCTCTCCCCCCCCCCCGCCGCCTCCCTGCCGGGGCCGCGTGCAGGAGCGGCAGCTTCCCCCCGGCGAAACGCGGGGCCCGGAGCCCGGGTGCGGGGCCGTGGGACCGCACGTCTGGGCCGGGACCCGGAGCTCGGCGCGGACAGCGGGGTCTCATCCCCCCGGTCCCCTGCCGCGCGGCTGCAGCCAGCCCGGGATGAGTGCGGGGCGGAAGACACCTCTGTTTCCCGCTAAATCTCTGCTCCCTGCCCCTGCGCTGACAGGACGGCCCAGCACAGGGGGGGCCGCACCCTGTCTCGTGCGGGACGGCGCTGGCTGCACCCCTGGGGGGGGGCTGGCTCCCTCCGCCTCCGGGACTGGTGTCGGCTGCCGGGGGAGGGGCAGCTACCTGGGGGCTGGAGTCTGCCGGGCAACTAGTGATGTATTTCAGATTGGCTGGCCGCAGCCAACAGGTGCCGGCCTCCACTGGCCCAGGGGGATGAGGTCACAGGGGTGTACAAGTCAAGACTGCGCAGGAGGAGGGGCAGCAGCCATGCGGTGGACTCAGAGGAGCTTATCGTCTGAAACTGGCTCTCTCCCCCAAACTCATGAGCAGGAAACGGCCTGCCTCCAGAGGGGATCTCCACCGGTCTCTGCATGACACTTGTGAGTAAGCGACTCCAGATCTGGGTAGATGTCTAGCTGGCGGTAACTCAGATGCGTGACCAGAAGGCTACCTCAGCCGGACTGTTTTCTTCTGTGGGATTTCTATGACATTGCTCTATCTTGTGCCCTATTTTCACCCTACCCCCTGTAATCAATAAAGTTCTCCTTTGTGCCCGGTGTGGGAGACTTCTTGAGGGGTGGGTCTAAATTATGCCCAAGAGACCCCTTAGGTCTGCAAACTAAGAGAGACTTTCATTTTTTGGGCACTTCCCCAAGTTGGGGGCCAAGTGCCTGTACTGGGTCAAGTACCCATAGGACTATTAGGCCTGTGTTTCCCTGAGGACACCGAGCTGAGAGTGAGTCCCTTCTTGGGGTGGTGGCAGCTATGTTACCCCCAGGCTAGCGAGTGTGCTCCAGGAAGGGGTCAGTGGGATGTGAGGCGCCCCCAGGGAGGCACTCGGAGCCTGGAAGGTGGGCTGGTGCCAGGGAGGTGGGCGGCTCAACGCAGGAGTGCCCCCTACTGGCCCGCCACACATCGTGGCAGTGGTGGGATCCAAATACTGAGCTGTATTAGAGACATAATTTGGGAAGAATAATAGAGTCACTGAAATCCCTTGAGCAAACATTTTCTAATTTGGCATCGGGTTGACTGCATAGTGTAGATAGCCAGGATGTTGGACGAGTATGTCCAAATGACCGTGCCCGAACTAAAAGAACTAGAGGAAGGGAGAGGCCTTCAAGTGAAGAAAAGGCTAAAGAAGGAGGAGCTGATTAAACTCCTGTGCGACAATGACTCAGCCACAGAGCCCCTTCACGCACGCCAACTCCTGAGTCCTCCCCAGGATCACATCCCCACACGCCAAGTCCACAGCCCTCCGAGGGATCACCCGCTACGGAGGAGCGCTGGAAGTACCAGATGCGGCTAGACGCTGAAGAGCGGGAGCGACCGAGCAAGCTCAAGTAGGAGCTAGAGTTCAAAAAGATGGAGCTGGAGGCCCAGCGGGTGAAGCAAAGATGGAGCTGGAGGTCCAGCGTGAGCGCGACTGCGAGAAGGCACAGCTGGAGCTGAAAGACATGGAGCTGGAGGAGAAAAGGATGGAGCGGGAGGCCCAGTGTGAAGAGGCCCAGCTCAAGCACGCTTGTTTCCATAGCTCTGTAAAGCTACCGACCCAAGCTTTTAAAGGAGGGTGGGGAAGTGTGGCAGAAATACACCTTTGTTTCCCCCCAAAATGTCTGTCCAAGGGCATGGGGGAGGGGCTGCCCATCAGCAGCTGGCGGTGAGGAGCCGGGCGGGCGTCGCGCTGTCTCGTGTCTGGTGGGTGGTACGGGGTCCTGGCACAAGGTTTGGGCGATTTGGCCTGAGACCAGGACATTTCCAAAGGTAATAATGAAAGGGCCCTTCCCCCACCGCTCCTCAGCTGTGGGTCAGGTTGAGAGTGCTGCTCAGCTTCCCCAGCCCCGGAGGAACCTTCCCCTGCTCCAAAGGCCTGTGGCCCTGCTGGGGAGATCAGCCCACATCTGCGTGCGTGTGTCTACGCGTGCAATTAATGCACACAAATAAACTCGTGCTTCTTGATCTGGCACAGGCCGGCTAGGCGCTGTGAGCGTATCAGCCGCTAGGCAGCTGGGTTCGGGATCGAGGAGGCGAGTCGGGAGTGAAGCAAAGGCAAATTCACTGCTGGCTCACGTGTACAACAGCTAACGGACAGGCTAATGCGACAAACAGGTAGCAGAGCACTACAGAGCCAGCAGTGAATGATAATGTCGTGGTAAAACACGTGGAGGCTTTCGGGTCAGGTGAGGAGAAGCTTTTCTTCCGAGCTCCAGCTGCGGAGAGAGCTCAGGGCAGCAGGGATGCACCAAGCGCTCCAGAGAGATCTCTCCCTTCACGCACCGTCATCCAGTCCGTGTGCTTTTGAACAGCCGTTACACAGGACGTGATTGCAGTCAGTTTTCCCGAGCAAGCAGTCAGAGATGACAAACCCATTTTCTGCTATCTCAAAAGCAAGGGACACATGCTTCTCTGCTGTCTCAAGGCTGCGGTTATGGGTGAAGCAGATCACTTGGGAATACAAGGCAACAAACATTTCCTTCTGTCTTTGCTCTAACACGCAGAGCCAGCAATTTCCCACTTAACTGTCACGGTCATTTCCGACTTGCAGTTAGCTTGACCAAAGTTTAAGGCATCCAGTTTGTTTGATTCCACAATAAAACAGATAGACCGAATGACAAAGAGTTCCCACGTGGGGTTGGCAACTTATCGGCAGTCCCTCTAGGCCAGGTGTGCGCCAAGTTGTTCCAGCGAAGTCAGGCATCCCTGATCAACGCTGTCCGAGGGGTCACTGGGAAGGTCCCTAGGTCAGGATCCGGTCCTCCTCACATTGGGAGTCCGGGGTCCAGGCTTGGTACAGCGATGGTCCTTCTGTCCCGTGCTTCGTGCTGGTCCCTTGACATGCGTGCTCCTTTGTGCCTTATCTTATGCTACTGTGTTAGCTCAGAGCCATTTATGATCTTGCCCAACAGCTGTTACCCTATGTATGGGATTAGAAGGTGTCAGAAATTATCATAGAAGATTACTGCCTAAATTTGGACTCACCCAGTACTCAAATCACACCACATCACTTTGGGGTTTGAGATTAACATTTATTCTCCCTCAGTTCAACCCAGCTGGCTACTTCCTTTTTGGAATTTTTGGACTGTGTCGATCGTATCTTGTGGTCAGGTTTGTTATTTCAGGTCACCTTAAGCAAGAACCATTGGGTGAGCTAAAGTTTCCGGTTCTGTTTTCTAGTTCCACTTTTTGGGGCCCAGTTAGTCTTATGATGGGTACAGACAGTTAATTTTAACATTGCGGTTATACTTGCGACAGACAAGATACAATTTGCGGGTTGCAATCTTACAAGCTTTGCCTTGGCTAATATCAACTGTCAGACTACTGTCAGATGTCTCCAAGAAGCAGGTATTATTTGCTATAATTTGCTCATGAGCCCCTTTGGTTCTGGCCGTCACATTGCTCCAGAGTCTTTTGCTCGTGGGCACGCCATTTGAACGTGCGCCCTGGAGCAACGACTCCGAGGAATATTGCTCCGGACTTTCTACGTGCACAGCACATCCGGCTGCTGTGACGGGGTTGCAGTGCGCTGCAGAGGGGTGGCTGGGGCACAGGGTGGCTGGCACCTGGCCGCAGCACTGTGTTGTTACCCATGAAAAAATCTGGAGCAGACTGGCCCTTGGCTGCTCCAGTGCTGATTTATTTTGTGCGCCCTAAAAGGGGCACACGTGTAGATGCAGAGACATTTCCTGCAGAAGTAGTGAAGCAGCTCTGCAGTACATTTTATGTAGTGTGCCCTATGGGAGAAAACTGGGCCCTTGATGGCCCCCTCCCAGAGGGGCAGAGGGCTGTGGCTGGGCGGGGGCTGTAGTGGGCTCTGAGGGCAGGTCTGTGGTGCCTGAGGGGCAGGAAGCTTTTCCCCGGCCTCCCACCTCCACCTGGGGCCCCGGGGTCTGCCCCAGTGGTGACGGGACAAACAGAGGGTCCAGAGGAGACCACTTGTATAATCAGCGGGCAGCAGGGCAGGCCCTATGAGGAGAGGCTGCGGGACCTGAACCTGGAGAAGGCCAAGGGGGGATCTTGTGGCCTGTTACAAACTAGTCAGCGGGGACCAGCAGGCACTGGGGGAGTCCCTGTTCCCCCGAGCACCGCCAGGAGTGACCAGGAATAGCGGTCACAAGCTGGCAGAGGGTAGGTTTAGGCTAGATATCTGGAGGCGCGACTTCATGGTCAGGGCGGCTAGGATCTGGACCCAACTTCCAAGAGAAGTGGTGCTGGCTCCTACCCTGGGGGCATTTAAGAGGAGGTTAGATGAACATCTTGCTGGGGTCGTTTGACCCCTGTAACTCTTTCCTGCCATGGCAGGGGATCAGACTAGATGATCTGCTCAGGTCCCTTCCAACCCTAGAAACTGTGAAACTATGAAACCCTCATCTCCAACCAGGGCCGCAGATGACGGGCTCCTTTCCAGCCCGGAAGATTCAAGACACCTGCGGACATGGATGATTTTCCAAATGACCCCCAGGGCCCAAGGGGAAACTGTCTCAGAGCCCAAGGGGCATTTGGCTGTTGCCCTTCCCCTCAGGTAAATGTTGGAGGGACACGAAATACAGCCCTGTATGCGGGAGCAGGGGTGATTTGTGGTGGCCAGAACCAGAGGGGTTACTATCATGAGCAATAAATATGTGCTCTTGGAGACATTCAGGCAATAGTATAAGCAGTTAAGATTAGCTAACACAAAGCTTGCAAGTTTGCAACCCACAAGTGTAATTTGTCTGTCACAATTTAACCGAAGTGTTGAATCTAACTATTTGCACTGACCATGGGACCTCTGAGCCCAGAAATTAAGCAGAGGTAGAAGATTAGCTGATCTAACTGTTTTTTTTAAGGTCAAGCTGTAACAAGATCTGAGCACCTAATATAATCAGCACATTCCAAGGAATCCAGGAATAAGAAACTAAGGGCAGAGTAATGCTAATTTCAAACCTCAAAGTAATGTGGTGGAATTTGCTTATTGGGTGAACCTGAGTTCGGGCGGTAACCTTTCATGATAATTTCTAACACCTTTTGATCCCATAGGGTAACAGCTATAGGGCAAGATTGGGAGTTGCTCTAAAGCCAACAGATTAGCATAAGATAAGGTATAAGGGAACGTGCATGTCAAGTGACCAGCATGAAGGACGGAATAGAAGGACCGTCGCGGTACAAAGCCTGGACCCCGGATTCCCAGTGTGAGCGAGGACCAGATCCTGACCAAGGGACCTTTCAGGTGACCCCTCGGACAGTGTTGATCGGGGATGAATTTCCTGGAACAGCTTGGTGCACACTGGCATAGAGGGTCTGCCGATAAGTTGCCAACCCCACGTGGGAACTCTTTGTCATTCGGTCTATGTGTTGTTATCATTCACTGTTAGCTCTTTATTACTGTACTATCTGTTTGTCGCATTAACCTTTCTGTTAACTGTTGTATGCATGGGCTATCAGTAAATTTCCCTCTGCTTCACTCCCGACTCGCCTCCTCGATCCTGAACCCAGCAGCCTAGCGGCTGATACACTCACAGCGCCTAGCCGGCCTGTGCCAGGTGATGCAGGGGAAATGTCCCACACCAGCTAGATGGGGCTGTGCCTGGGCAGCGAACATTTGTCTGGCAGGACAGCTGCTCTCCCAGGGCCAGGCCTGATGACCTGCACTCTCACTCCCGTGTTACCCCTTGATGGACACGGTTAGGAGGGTTGTTGGGCTCTGACTCAGGCCCTCCCATCCCATCCCAGGTGCGGTAGCTGTGCTCTGGTGCACATTACCTGGCCCCCCGAGTGGTGGAAAGCTGGACCACCTCCACTGGTGAAAACTAATTGCCGGGGTTTTTTTGGTTTTTTGTCCCCATCACAAAAAAGTGATGAATGTGTGAGGTCTCGGGAGCACAGGGCTTGGACCCAGAGGCAGCTGAGGAGCCAGCAGGTCACCCCTGGGCTCCTGGGTAGCGTTCCCCAGGCAAGAGGAGCCTGTTCCTATGTGCCATGGGCCCTGCAACGGGCTTGGTGTGGGCACGGGGGGCTCCTTCCTCCCAGAGGGGTCAGCTGGCGATGGGATCTGCGGGGCTGGAAGCTGTTTGCAGCCTGCACGTGTGTTCGATCCTGGCTGTGGCCACGTCCGCACTGGGCTGTCACATCTGTCTGCATCCCACTCCGCTGACAGCACATTGGGACGGGGGGGCTGTGCTGGGCAGGGGGTAATGCCCTCTGCGGGTCTCATTTATTTGTGATTTGCATATGCCAATGAGGGCAGCACTGAAGCTGGTCTCTATGGAGCTGCTGCCTGCTCCAATCATGCTGGGCAGGGCTTGCAAAGCAGGGCCAGGAGCGCCCGTGTCCACCATGGGAAACAGTGTCTGCTGCGAGCACATGGCACCCTCCCTGCTACAGGCTTCCCCTGCAGTGCCCAGGCACGGGGCTGTCCCATCCCATCCAGTCCCAGGCAGACCCCGGTGATGCAGGGCAGGGGAGGCGGGGGCAGGACCTGATGCTGTGGGGAGACAGGTTCCTCCTGCCCTGTCCCTCCTCCTGCCCTGTGGAGCCTGGGTATGGGATCCCACAGCACCCAGACTGCCCATGGGGGTTGCGCTAAGGGGTCACGGCAGGGTGGGAGTGTTTGGGCCCTGGAGGGCCCCACCTGTCCCGCAGGATCTACCTGGTGCTCCATCCCTGCCCAACTCCTCCCCTCCCCCTGGGGCCTCCATCCACCCCACTCCGTCTCCCCCAGACCTGATCTGGGGAGCTGGCTCCAGCCTTTCCCACTGCACCATGGCCGGGTGCTTGTGTGTGGGCAGTGCCTGGTACCCCTGCATCCGGCTCCCACCATCCCCTTGCACACTTGAATTTGCAAAAGGAAAGCCGATCCCTCTAGACACTGAATTTGGGACAAATGTCCCGGGTCATACAGCCCAGGACTGGGATTTGAGGTTCCTATTTGGGCACTGTCCCACCCAATCAGGGAGCAGGGGCCACCCTAACTGCAGGGCTGGGGGAGGAGGGAGCAGCCGTTGGGCTGGGGAAGGGGTGGAGAGCTGCAGCTGCGCCACGTCTCCAGCCAGCCGGGTGCCACATCCTGCACTGGGGCTGGAGGGGAAGGGAGGACGGCTCCAAGACTGCTGGGAGTTGGGGTGGGCAGGATCATCAGGGCCAGGAAGACTGCGAGCTGGGAAAGGTGCCGGTCCCGAGTGTCGGATCCATGGCCAGATTTCTGCTGTCTCCTTTCCCACAGGTGCTCCTGGAGACCGGACACTGCCCACAGGCGCCGTGCACGAGTGTAGAAAGAGCAGAGGCCAGGCCCCCCGCCGGTGAGATCCCTCCTGGGGAGACGTGGCTGCTGCGCTAGAGCCCGTGGCAGCGGTGTGCCTTCCCTCCACGGCGGGAGCTGGCGGAGCAGGACCCAGGAGGTCTGCAGGCAGGGGCTGAGGGTGCAGAAGTCCCTCATGTCGTCCAGATCAGAGCCGGTCCAGCTCCAAGACCTGTGGGGGCAGGATGCGATGCAGGCCATGCAGCCCCCTTGTGAGGCCGAGCTGCCCTCCGTGACCCCAGCGCTGGCACCGCGGGATGAGCTCCCCACCCCAGAGCCCTGGCGCCGGCTCTTCCGTGGCCTGCGCTACAGGGAAGCCGAGGGCCCGCAGAAGATTTGCAGCCGCCTGCGGGAGCTCTGCCGGCGCTGGCTGGAGCCCCAGCACCGCAGCAAGGAGCAGATGCTGGAGCTGGTGGTGCTGGAGCAGTTCCTGGCCATCCTGCCCCCGGAGATGCAGAGCTGGGCGTGCAGGTGCCGCATGGAGACCTGCGCCCAGGCCGTGGCCCTGGCCGAGGGGTTTCAGCTGGGGCAAGCGGAGGACGAGAAGCTCCAGGTGAGAGTGTTTGTTTGGTGCCATCTGCACCTCCATGTGTTTGGGGGAAGTTGCCTCCCAGGTCCCAGCTCCCCAGTGACACATTTATCTCGTCCCCAGCTCACGGTGCGTGTGGAGGTCGAGGAGGTGTCCTCAGACAAGATGCAGCCCCCTGGGGCCCTGCCGGAGCCTGGTGGCTCCTGGGTGCAGCAGCCGAAGGCCCATGGTGAGGACAGGCCTCTGGAGGAGGCAGGAGATCGGGAAACCCCAGGGCCCGAGGACGAGCTGCCTCATGTCGCCAAAGAGGAGCCCCCGCCCAACCCGGAGCCAGGTCCTCACCAGCCTTTTTGATGTACAAGGTTAACCTGGGCTCAACACCCAAAGAGTAGCAGTTACCTCCCTACACCCCCCACCATTATTAGTGTTGGCTCCTGGGTTTAGGCCAGTTGATTTTGGGGGACAACTAAGTAGAAAACAGAGATGGGAGTGGGGTCACAGGCTCCAGACAGGTGCTGCAAGGGGGGACAGCGAGCGGAGCGGACAGTAGCCGGTGGCTCCTGAACGAGTGCAAGCAGCCAGGGGCAGGTGAGGTGCGGGATGAAGTCCTGGCGTGCAGTTCGGAGCCTGAGTGCCTGTGCTGGGGTTGGGGCGAGCGGCTCCAATGCCTGCCCCTGCCCGGGACAGGGCCGCAAGGTTTGTAGCTGTGTGGCTGGGGTGGGGCAGGGCTCTGGTCCCGGGGGGTGGTCCCAGGCCCAGGCTGTTTCTCACTGCCTGCGCCGCTCCTCTCAGAAAGATGCTTCAGGTGACTGGCTCTTGCCGTGCTGCCACGGTCACAACCAGTGATCGAATTGCTGTTCTCAGGTCAGTGTTGTAATTATATCAATCAATAAGAGGCTGGTGCCGGTGATGCGGACATGAGAGTCCCCAGTGGCCTCTGGCTGGTCCAAGTGCAGTTAGCCCAGGCCTCCATCCTGCTGCAGGTCCCCGGGACAGGGGAGACCTGGGACCTGTCGGCATGTGGAGGGTCCCCAGGTGGGTGCCTTGGACCAGACCCTTCCCCGGGCGAGGTGAGGAGCGGTGGGTCTCCCCTTTCCAGGGGCAGGAGGCCCGTCCCCCAGCGTAGAAATCTCTCTGCCAGAACAGTTTGATGGGTCCGTGCTCCAGCGGGTCGGTGGCTCTTGTTCTCCCGGTGCCCTGGAAGCATGTCACGCGTCATGGAGTAGACTGACCCTCCATTTCACGCCCACCCCGCCCCAACATGTGCACGTGACCCAGCACCAGCATCCCTCCAGATCCTTTCCCAGGGAGCGATGCCATGATGCCGTGATCACCACCGGCGCTAGTGTTGCACAAGGGGCCGTTCGAGCTCCTGGAGGCTAAGT
>NC_143395.1:420390251-420414444 GCF_052110815.1 Crocodylus siamensis | reverse complement strand
GGTGGGAATCTCATCCCACGGTGCCAGCGCTGGGGTCACGGAGGGCAGCTCGGCCTCACAACGGGCCTGCATCGCATCCTGCCCCCACAGGTCTTGGAGCTGGACCAGCTCTGATCTGGATGACATGAGGGACTTCTGCACCCTCAGCCCCTGCCTGCAGACCTCCTGGGTCCTGCTCCACCAGCTCCCGCCGTGGAGGGAAGGCACAGCGCTGCCACGGGCTCTAGCGCAGCAGCCACGTCTCCCCAGGAGGGATCTCACCGGCGGGGGGCCTGGCCTCTCGCTCTTTCTACACTCGTGCACGTGCCTGTGGGCAGTGCCCTGTCTCCAGGAGCACCTGTGGGAAAGGAGACAGCAGAAATCTGGCCATGGATCCGACACTCGGGACTTGGACCTTTCCCAGCTCGCAGTCTTCCTGGCCCTGATGATCCTGCCCACCCCAACTCCCAGCAGTCTCGGACCCATCCTCCCTTCCCCTCCAGCCCCAGTGCAGGATGTGGCACCGGGCTGTCTGGAGACGTGGCGCAGCTGCAGCTCTCCACCCCTTCCCCAGCCGAACGGCTGCTCCCTCCTCCCCCAGCCCTGCAGTTAGGGTGGCCCGTGCTCCCTGATTGGGTGGGACAGTGCCCAAATAGGAACTTCAAATTCCGGTCCTGGGCTGTATGACCTGGAACATTTGTCCCAAATTCAGTGTCTAGAGGGATCGGGAAATTGGGCAGGGGATGGAGCGCCAGGCAGGTCCTGCGGGGCAGGTTGGGGGGGGCATGTGCCAGCCCAGATCTCTGTGGGTAGCAGAGTTGTGCACGTGCACATGTGTGGGGGGCACCCCTCCAAGGCCCAAACACTCCCACTCCGCCGTGACCCCTTAGTGCGACCCCCGTGGACAGTCTGGGTTCTGTGGGATCCCATAACCCAGGCTCCACAGGGCAGGAGGAGGGACAGGAGAGGAGGAACCTGTCTCCCCACAGCATCAGGTCCTGCCCCCGCCTCCCCTGCCCTGCACCACCGGGCTCTGCCTGGGACTGGATGGGATGGGACAGCCCCGCGCCTGGGCACTGCAGGGGAAGCCCGTAGCTGGGGGGGGTGCCATGTGCTCGCAGCAGACACTGTTTCCCAAGGTGGACGCGGGCGCTCCTGGCCCTGCTTTGCAAGCCCTGCCCAGCGTGATTGGAGCAGGCAGCAGCTCCGTAGAGACCAGCTTCAGTGCTGCCCTCATTGGCATATGCAAATCGCATGTAAATGAGACCCGCAGAGGGCATTACCCCCTGCCCAGCACAGCCCCCCTGTCCCAATGTGCTGTCAGTGGAGCGGGATGCAGACAGATGTGACAGCCCACTGCGGACGTGGCCACAGCCAGGATCGAACACACATGCAGGCTGCAAACAGCTTCCAGCCCCGCAGATCCCATCGCCAGCTGACCCCTCTGGGAGGAAGGAGCCCCCCGTGCCCACACCAAGCCCCTTGCAGGGCCCACGGCACATAGGAACAGGCTCCTCTTGCCTGGGGAACGCTACCCAGGAGCCAGGGGTGACCTGCTGGCTCCTCAGCCACCTCTGGGTCCAAGCCCTGTGCTCCCGAGACCTCACACATTCACCACTTTTTTGTGATGGGGACAAAAAACCAGAAAAACCCCGGCAATTAGTTTTCACCAGTGGAGGTGGTCCAGCTTTCCACCACTGGGGGGGCCAGGTAATGTGCACCACAGCACAGCTACCGCACCTGGGATGGGATGGGAGGGCCTGAGTCAGAGCCCAACAACCCTCCTGACCGTGTCCATCAAGGGGTAACACGGGAGTGAGAGTGCAGGTCATCAGGCCTGGCCCTGGGAGAGCAGCCATCCTGCCAGACAAATGTTCGCTGCCCAGGCACAGCCCCATCTAGCTGGTGTGGGACATTTCCCCTGCATCACCTGGCACAGGCCGGCTAGGCGCTGTGAGTGTATCAGCTGCTAGGCTGCTGGGTTCGGGATCGGGGAGGAGAGTCGGAAGTGAAGCAGAGGGAAATTTACTGATAGCCCATGCACACAACAGTTAACAGAAAGGTTAATGCGACAAACAGATAGTACAGTAATAAAGAGCTAACAGTGAATGATAACAACACATAGACCGAATGACAAAGAGTTCCCATGTGGGGTTGGCAACTTATCGGCAGAACCTGTATGCCAGTGTGCACCAAGCTGTTCCAGGAAATTCATCCCCGATCAACACTGTCCAAGGGGTTACCTGAAAGGTCCCTTGGTCAGGATCTGGTCCTCGCTCACACTGGGAATCTGGGGTCCAGGCTTTGTACCACGACGGTCCTTCTATTCCATCCTTCATGCTGGTCACTTGACATGCACGTTCCCTTATGCCTTATCTTACGCTAATCTGTTGGCTTTAGAGCAGCTCCCAATCTTGCCCTATAGCTGTTACCCTATGGGATCAAAAGGTGTTAGAAATTATCATGAAAGGTTACCGCCCGAACTCAGGTTCACCCAATAAGCAAATTCCACCACATTACTTTGAGGTTTGAAATTAGCATTACTCTGCCCTTAGTTTCTTATTCCTGGATTCCTTGGAATGTGCTGATTATATTAGGTGCTCAGATCTTGTTACAGCTTGACCTTTAAAAAAAACAGTTAGATCAGCTAATCTTCTACCTCTGCTTAATTTCTGGGCTCAGAGGTCCCATGGTCAGTGCAAATAGTTAGATTCAACACTTCGGTTAAATTGTGACAGACAAATTATATTTGTGGGTTGCAAACTTGGAAGCTTTGTGCTAGCTAATCTTAACTGCTTCTACTATTGCCTGTATGTCTCCAAGAGCACATATTTATTGCTCATGATAGTAACCCCTCTGGTTCTGGCCAGCATAAATCAACCCTGCTCCCGCATACAGGGCTGTATTTCGTGTCCCTCCAACATTTACCTGAGGGGAAGGGCAACAGCCAAATGCCCCTTGGGCTCTGAGACACTTTCCCCTTGGGCCCTGGGGGTCATTTGGAAAATCATCCATGTCCACAGGTGTCTTGAATCTTCCGGGCTGGAAAGGAGCCCGTCGTCTGCGGCCCTGGTTGGAGATGAGGGTTTCATAGTTTCACAGTTTCTAGGGTTGGAAGGGACTTGAGCAGATCATCAAGTCCGATCCACTGCCATGGCAGGAAAGAGTTCCGGGGGTCAAACGACCCCAGCAAGATGTTCATCTAACCTCCTCTTAAAGCCCCCCAGGGTAGGAGCCAGCACCACTTCTCTTGGAAGTTGGGTCCAGATCCTAGCCACCCTGACCGTGACGTCGCGCCTCCTGATGTCTAGTCTGGATCTCCCCTCTGCCAGCTTGTGACCGCTATTGCTGGTCACTCCTGGCGGTGCTCGGGGGAACAGAGACTCCCCCAGTGCCTGCTGGTCCCTGCTGACTAGTCTGTAACAGGCCACAAGATCCCCCCTCGGCCTTCTCTTGCGGAGGCTGAACAGGTTCAGGTCCCTTAGCCTCTCCTCGTAGGGCCTGCCCTGCTGCCCGCTGATTATACAAGTGGCCTCCTCTGGACCCTCTCTATTTGTCCCGTCACCACTGGGGCAGACCCTGGGGGCCCAGTGTGAGGGAGCGGCAGTTAGGGACGGCCGTGAACCCCCTAGCGCCCCCTACCGTCACGTTAGGGTGACGTAGCACCCTCAGAACCTCGCCCGCCACGACTTTGATGACATATATATATATTTTGGAGGCTGCCAGTTTCCTTAGTGGACGGTATGGTGTTCCTGTCCCTGCTCCAGACTGGGGTATCTATGTGCGTCACGCCTTAAGGGCTATGCATGCCTCCAAACCTCCCCCTCAGCACGCCCCAAGCCTCGCAGCTGTTCTGGGGGACGTTTGTGTAGTCCCTCGCCCCTCGGGTGCCCTTGTTCTTTCTCTCGGGCCCCGGGGCTCCTCGCCCACCTGGCGCCTCCTGGGGTTGGGCCCCAATCTCTAGCCCGTTCCCCGTGCCCTGGGCCTCTCACGCTGGTGCCCAGCTACTCGCTGGCGCGTCCTGGGTCCGACTCGCTAGCGCCGCTTGATACCGGCGCCCCTGGGCCGGGTTCTAGCCGGTGCCTGGCTAATCGCCGGCTCCGCCTTGGGTCGGGAGCGCTTTCGCCGTCCTAGTCTCGGCGCCCTTGGGCCGGCTCGCTCTCGCCGCCCTACCCTCGGCGCCCTTGGGCCGGCTCGCTCTCGCCGCCCTACCCTCGGCGCTATCGCCGCCCTACTCTCGGCTGTCTTGGGCCGGCTCTATCGCCGCCCTAGTCTTGGCGCCCTTGGGCCGGCTTGCTATCCCTTCCTGGTCTGCCCCGCTCTGGGGCCTTGCCCTCTCAAGGGCTGGGGTCCAGCGCCTCGCGTTCTGTCCCTGCCCCACTCTGGGGCCTTGCCCTCTCTAGGGCTGACACCGCGCGCCTCGCGCCCTGTCTCTGCCCCGCCCTAGGCCTTACCCTCTCTAGGGCTGACACCGCGCGCCTCGCGCCCTGTCTCTGCCCCGCCCTGGGCCTTGCCCTCTCTAGGGCTGACACCGCGCGCCTCGCGCCCTGTCTCAGCCCCGCCCTGGGCCTTGCCCTCTCTAGGGCTGACACCGCGCGCCTCGCGCCCTGTCTCAGCCCCGCCCTGGGCCTTGCCCTCTCTAGGGCTGACACCGCGCGCCTCGCGCCCTGTCTCAGCCCCGCCCTGGGCCTTGCCCTCTCTAGGGCTGACACCGCGCGCCTCGCGCCCTGTCTCAGCCCCGCCCTGGGCCTTGCCCTCTCTAGGGCTGACGCCGCGCGCCTCGCGCCCTGTCTCAGCCCCGCCCTGGGCCTTGCCCTCTCTAGGGCTGACGCCGCGCGCCTCGCGCGCCCTGTCTCAGCCCCGCCCTGGGCCTTGCCCTCTCTAGGGCTGACGCCGCGCGCCTCGCGCGCCCTGTCTCAGCCCCGCCCTGGGCCTTGCCCTCTCTAGGGCTGACGCCGCGCGCCTCGCGCGCCCTGTCTCAGCCCCGCCCTGGGCCTTGCCCTCTCTAGGGCTGACACCGCGCGCCTCGCGCCCTGTCTCAGCCCCGCCCTGGGCCTTGCCCTCTCTCTAGGGCTGACACCGCGCGCCTCTCGCGCCCTGTCTCGGCCCCGCCTTGGGCCTTGCCCTCGCTAGGGCTGCCACCGTGCGCCTCGCGCTAGGGGCACAGGCGCTCGTCGCCGTGCCTGTCCCCTTGACCCTTCTCTGGGTCCGTTTGCCGACTGAGCAAACACCACCCTTATGGGCCGGGGTCTGTAACCCCGCACACCGCGCCTCCCTGGCACAATATGGTGCCCTGCAGCACCGACAATAGTGCCCCTGGCACTGTGCCCCAACTGGGCACTGGGAACCCCCAAGCTGTTGGGGAGCTCCCCTTGAGGCCTCCTCGCTCCCCTACAGCCTCACCCGGTCCTCCAGTGTAAACTGTAACTCAAACTCCCGCCATCTGGCTGTAACATAAACAGAGGCTCCACACGCCTAACAATAACTCAAAGCCCCACCAGGTCTCTCAGTCCTACCTTCCCTCAGGGTGATCTTGTTCCCTGCATCATTGCAGCCAGTTAGCATGGTAAAGTAGCAACCACTAACTCAGGCCGCTCAGCTCAGCCACAGAGCTCCTACTCCTGCAGCAGCCAGAAGGGAACTGTGTGTCAGGCTCCGGCCTAAGCTGGTTATAAAGGCCTGGCCCTGCCCCCTTCCGGCCATGTGACCGCCTGGTTGCCCCTGGCAACCAGGCACCTGAGCTGCCTGGGTGATTGACAGCACTGCCAATCACCCTCACACTCACAAGGCACCTCAGTGACTCCGTGACACCCAGGTGGAGGTGAGAGGGCGCGGGAAAAGCTTCCTGCCCCTCAGGCACCACAGACCTGCCCTCAGAGCCCACTACAGGCTCCGCCCAGCCACAGCCGTCTGCCCCTCTGGGAGGGGGCCATCAAGGGCCCAGTTTTCTCCCCACAGGGTGCATCGACATAAAATGTACTGCAGAGCTGCTTCACTACTTCTGCAGGAAATGTCTCTGCATCTACGTGTGTGCCTCTTTTAGGGCACACAAAATAAATCAGCACTGGAGCAGCCAAGGGCCAGTCTGCTCCAGATTTTTTCATGGGTAACAACACAGTGCTGTGGCCAGGTGCCAGCCACCCTGTGCCCCAGCCACCCCTCTGCAGCGCACTGCAACCCCGTCACAGCAGCCGGATGTGCTGCGCACGTAGAAAGTCCGGAGCAACATTCCTCGGAGTCGTTGCTCCAGGGCGCACGTTCAAATGGCGTGCCCACGAGCAAAAGACTCTGGAGCAATGTGACGGCCAGAACCAAAGGGGCTCATGAGCAAATTATAGTAAATAATATCTGCTTCTTTGAGACATCTGACAGTGTCTGACAGTTGATATTAGCCAAGGCAAAGCTTGTAAGATTGCAACCCGCAAATTGTACCTTGTCTGTCGCAAGTATAACCGCAATGTTAAAATTAACTGTCTGTACCCATCATAACACTAACTGGGCCCCGAAAAGTGGAACTAGAAAACAGAACCGCAAACTTTAGCTCACCCAAGGGTTCTTGCTTAAAGGTGACCAGAAATAAGAAACCTGACCACAAGATACGATCGACACAGTCCACAAATTCCAGAAAGGAAGTAGCCAGCTGGGTTGAACTGAGGGAGAATAAATGTTAATCTGAAACCCCAAAGTGACGTGGTGTGATTTGAGTACTGGGTGAGTCCAAATTTAGGTAGTAATCTTTTTATGATAATTTCTGACACCTTCTAATCCCATAGGGTAACAGCTGTTGGGCAAGATCATAAATGTCTCTGAGCTAACACAGTAGCATAAGATAAGGCACAAAGGAGCACGTATGTCAAGGGACCAGCACGAAGCACGGGACAGAAGGACCATCGCTGTACCAAGCCTGAACCCCGGACTCCCAATGTCAGCAAGGACCAGATCGTGACCTAGGGACCTTCCCAGTGACCCCTCTGACAGCATTGATCAGGGATGCCTGACTTTGCTGGAACAACTTGGCGCACACCTGGCATAGAGGGACTGCCGATAAGTTGCCAACCCCACGTGGGAACTCTTTGTCATTCGGTCTATCTGTTGTTATTGTGGAATCAAACAAACTGGATGCCTTAAACTTTGGTCAAGCTAACTGCAAGTCGGAAATGACCGTGACAGTTAAGTGGGAAATTGCTGGCTCTGCGTGTTAGAGCAAAGACAGAAGGAAATGTTTGTTCCTTGTATTGCCAAGCGATCTGCTGCACCCATAACCGCAGCCTTGAGACAGCAGAGAAGCATGTGTCCCTTGCTTTTGAGATAGCAGAAAATGGGTTTCTCATCTCTGACTGCTTGCTCGGGAAAACTGACTGCAATCACGCCCTGTGTAACGGCTGTTCAAAAGCACACAGACTGGATGACGGTGCGTGAAGCGAGAGATCTCTCTGGAGCGCTTGGTGCATCCCTGCTGCCCTGAGATCTCTCCGCAGCTGGAGCTCAGAATAAAAGCTTCTCCTCACCTGACCCGAAAGCCTCCATGTGTTTTACCACGACATTATCATTCACTGCTGGCTCTGTAGTACTCTGCTACCTGTTTGTCGCATTAGCCTGTCCGTTAGCTGTTGGACGCGTGAGCCAGCAGTGAATTTGCCTTTGCTTCACTCCCGACTCGCCTCCTCGATCCCGAACCCAGCTGCCTAGCGGCTGATATGCTCACAGCGCCTAGCCAGCCTGTGCCAGATCAAGAAGCACGAGTTTATTTGTGTGCATTAATTGCACGCGTAGACACACGCACGCAGATGTGGGCTGATCTCCCCAGCAGGGCCACAGGCCTTTGGAGCAGGGGAAGGTTCCTCCTGGGCTGGGGAAGCCGAGCGGCACTCTCAACCTGACCCACAGCTGAGGAGCCGTGGGGGAAGGGCCCTTTCATTATTACCTTTGGAAATGTCCTGGTCTCAGGCCAAATCACCCAAACCTTGTGCCAGGACCCCCCACCACCCCCCAGACACTAGACAGCGCGACCCCCGCCCGGCTCCCCACTGCCAGCTGCTGATGGGCAGCCCCTCCCCCATGCCCTTGGGCAGACGTTTTGGGGGGAAACAAAGGTGGATTTCTGCCACACTTCCCCACCCTCCTTTAAAAGCTTGGGTCAGTAGCTTTACAGAGCTATGGAAACAAGCGTGCTTGAGCTGAGCCTCTTCACACTGGGCCTCCTGCTCCATCCTTTTTGCCTCCTGCTCCATGTTTTTCAGCTCCAGCTGTGCCTTCTCGCAGTCGCGCTCACGCTGGACCTCCAGCTCCATCTTTTTGAACTCTAGCTCCTACTTGAGCTTGCTCGGTCGCTCCCACTCTTCAGTGTCTAGCCGCATCTGGTACTTCCAGTGCTCCTCCGTAGCGGGTGATCCCTCGGAGGGCTGTGGACTTGGCGTGTGGGGATGTGATCCTGGGGAGGACTCAGGAGTTGGCGTGCGTGAAGGGGCTCTGTGGCTGAATCATTGTCGCACAGGAGTTTAATCAGCTTCTCCTTCTTTAGCCTTTTCTTCACTTGAAGGCCTCTCCCTTCCTCTAGTTCTTTTAGTTCAGGCACGGTCATTTGGACATACTCGTCGGACACCTTGACTATCTACACTATGCAGTCAACCCGATGCCAAATTAGAAAATGTTTGCTCAAGGGATTTCAGTGACTCTATTATTCTTCCCAAATTATGTCCATAATACAGCTCGGTATTCGGATCCCACCACTGCCACGATGTGTGGCGGGTGAGTAGGGGGCACTTCTGCGTTGAGCCGTCCACCTCCCTGCGCCTGCCCACCTTCCAGGCTCCGAGTGCCTCCCTGGGGGCACCTCACATCCCACTGACCCCTTCCTGGAGCACACTCGCTAGCCTGGGGGTAACATAGCTGCCACCACCCCGAGAAGGGACTCACTCTTGGCCCGGTGTCCTCAGGGAAACACAGGCCTAAGAGTCCTATGGGTACTTGACCCAGTACAGGCACTTGCCCCCCAATTTGGGGAAGTGCCCCAAAAATGAAAGTCTCTCCTAGTTTGCAGACCTAAGGGGTCTCTTGGGCATAATTTAGACCCACCCCTCAAGAAGTCTCTGACACCGGGCACAAAGGAGGACTTTATTGATTACAAGGGGTAGGGTGAAAATAGGATACAAGATTGAGAATATCCTAGAAATCCCATAGAGCAAAACAGTGTGGCTGAGGTAGCCTTTTCATCACGCATCTGTGTTACTGCCAGTGAAATATCTAATCAGATCTCGAGTAGCTTACTTACAAGCATCTTCCAGAGGTTGGTGAAGTTTCCCTCTGAAGGCAGGCTGTTTCTAGCTAGAGTTTTGGGGGAGAGAGCCAGTTTCAGATTGTAAAGCTCCTCCGAGTCCCCCTCATGGCGGCTGCCCCCTCCTCCTGGGCAGTCCTAACTTATACAGCCCCTGTGACCTCATCCCCCTGGGCCAGTGGAGGCCGGCACCTGTTGGCTGCGGCCAGCCAACCTGAAATACATCACTAGTTGCCGGGCAGACTCCAGCCCCCCAGGTAGCTGCCCCTCCCCCCGGCAGCCGATACCAGTCCCGGAGGCGGAGGGAGCCGGTCCCCCCCAGGAATGCAGCCAGCGCCGGTCCCGCAGGAGACAGGGTCAGGGCACACCTCCTCTGCTGGGCCCGTCCTCGTCACATTGTCACCAAGAAGAGATTTTGGGGAGGAACAAAGGTGGCAGAGGCAGGGCCACGCTTCAGGGCCCACCATGTAGTCACTCATTTGAAGTCCATCATTGGTTAGTATTGTAAAATATTGTAATAATATATCATATTTATATAATTTATTTCCCTCTCATTTTCTCACACCATCTTTTCTTGGCAATGAACTATGAGGTCATTATTGAACTGATAAAAAAGCACCTTTCATCTTGTGGTTTGAGCTGTGCAAGGGGCAGATGGTGGGGGAGTCGTCATGGGCTTAATTCGTGTTGTGCCAGCACAGACCCAGCCCTTTCCCTGCTGTCTGACCTCAGGCACATGTGCCACGCAAAATGCCAGAACGTGCCGCACACTGGCACCCGTGCTGGGATTGCTAAGCCCTGCTCCTGCTTGTAGGGGCTATCAGCTAGCCCCACTTCCAGAGAGCTGGGGTGCACCCGGGGTGATAGCAAATGCCTTCAGGTCAGGGGCATCACAGCTGGCAGAGGTCCCGTAAGGTGAGGACAGTTATGCAGGGGTTGACAGGGGAGAAATGAAGGTAGTAGCCCTCTGAGAGGCTGGTTCCTCCCCAGTGGCTTGAGGTCTGGGCTCACTTCCCTTGTCTGGGTGCTGGACCCAGGTCTCTGTAACGCCTGGGAAGGCTGATGGACCCCGTTAGTGTCACGATGGCTCCAAGGGACTCTGGTGTTTCAGCAGCTCCCTCTGCCACAGGCCTGATGAGAACCTGTGATCATCCTCTGTCCTTGTTAGTCCTAGACATTGCCCTCCAAAATTAATTGACATTTTTAAAATCCTGCACCACGGTGAAGGCACGCTGCCGAGCGCACCGCTGGGTGCACTGTTTCCTACGTGTTTGTGAGTCGGGGGGTTTCTCATCTCTGCCCCCCTGCCTGTGAACGCCCTGTCTCCCCAGCCGTCCTCCTCCCTGCTTCTATTGCTCCCTTGCCCTCTCCCCTCCTTTCTCTCCACTCAAGTTAATTCCTCCATTTACTTTCCCTTTGGCCCCTTGGCCCCTCGGCCCCTCCTCTCCCTTGTTAGAAGCTGACTTGCAGGAAATGAGCCCCTGCACTCAGGGAGGCACCACCCAGGATGGGCCCAGCCTGCACAGAGCAGCAAGAGCAATCAGCAGAAGCCAGGGCCGTGCAGCCTCAGACCCTCCAGGACAGGACATGGAGAAAGAGGCCACCTGCTCCATCTGCCTGGACCTCCTGCAGGAGCCGGTGACCATCGGGTGTGGGCACAACTTCTGCCGAGCCTGCATCACCCCGTACTGTGAGGACCGTGTCCGTGGCTCAGGCGACGCCGTCCCCTGTCCCAGCTGCAGAGCAGAGTTCCAGGTTGGGAGCTCCCGGCTCAACACGCAGCTCAAAACCCTGGTGGAGAAGATTAAAGAGCAGAGTCTGAAGCCAGGAAAGGAGAAGATGGAGAATCAGTGTGTGGAGCACGAGGAGAAGCTCAAGCTCTTCTGTGAGGAGGACGGGGAAGCCATCTGTGTGATCTGCAGGGAGTCCCAGGCTCACCGCAGTCACACAGTGCTCCCCATCCAGGAGGCTGCCAAGTATTACCAGGTAGGTGACACCACTGACCGGAGTGAGCCCATTGCACAGACACACACTTACCTGGCAGGGGAAGCAGCGTGACCACGTAGGCGAGCTCCCCCCGGCCAGGGGGGTACCATGAGCTGTGAGGTGGTGTGACTGCTGACTTGCTGGAGCGATGGAGGTAGTGGAGCAGGACGAAGAGGCTTGGTTGCTGGAGGAGGCGGCGCGGAAGCAAGCCTTGATTCTTGAAGAGTATGGATCGGCAAGTGTTTTGTCTAAGATGCTGTTGGCTTCGACAATGAAGAGCGTTTCTGGTGAGCGTCCTGGCGGCATGGCGTTGGAGGTGGTTGGGGACTGGTCCACAATGGGCCGAAGAGGCAAGGTGGTATCATCGGAGAGGAAGAGTGGTAATGTTGCTGGGCAAGAAGGTTCTAGAGAGGGGGCGGTTCCGCTGCCGGAAGGGAGGCGGAGCTCTGCAGAGAGCAGTAAAGCTGCCCGGAAGGGCCCGGAACCTTCCTGTTGTTTGTGGGAAGGAGGAGACCCCCGAAGAACGCTGAAGCTGCAGGTCAAGGCCACTTTGACCCCAGAAGGGGTCAAAGGGAAAACAACAATGCTGAGAGCAGACTTTATGACCAGGGTGCTTTTTGAAGAGTTGCATGTGAACCCTAAAGATTTAAGTTGCGTGGTGGCTTTTGATAATTTCTGCCACTGGAATATCACCTCTTGGAGGCGAGAGGCGTACGCGGCCTTCTGGGCCCGGTACGCACAAGTAGCAGACAAGGAGGACTTACGGGGTCTGCATTTTGAAGCAGGCCAGAAGTCACGGGAGACAGTTTTATATTTTAAAATGTATACAGATGACCTAGAGCATGCAGATGTCAGAAGGTGGCTGGAGGGGCGGGTCGAAAAGATCCTCGATATTCAGCGGGTCGTGGATCAGTGGCAAATCTGGACCGGGGCATGGAGAGCCAGAGTCCTCCTGGACGAAGACCCCAGATTCCCCGGCGGGGTGAGACACCTGCCCTCTGTCGCGTCCATAGGGCCCTACCACGGATACGTGACTTATCATGGCCAGCTGAAACTGTGTAGCAGGTGTGGCTCAGCGGGGCACCTGGCGGCCTTCTGTAGCCTGACAGTTTGCTACAGGTGTGGCGGCAGGGGGCACCGGGCACAAGCCTGTAAAGAGGAACTGAAATGTGCCGTTTGTGGAGGTGAGGGGCACTTGCAGCGCCAGTGCCCGCGGTCCTACGCGAACAAAGCCCGAGAGTCCCACGCAGCAGAGGAGAGGGATAAAGAAAAGCCAGAGGAGGCGGAGTCCACCAACCTGGATGTAGACACCTTCCTAGTGGAGGAAACACCCGAAGCGGAGCAGAGACACGATGTGATTGAGGCGGCTGACCAGCTTTTGGAGTCGGGAGGAGAGGAACACATGGAGGAGGAGCAGAGCGAGGCAGCGGGAGAAGGGGCACACAAATCGGACTCGGCAAGCATGGACTTGGATCTGTCTGGGGAGAAGGGGAAAGAGCCCTCCCTTGTAAAAAGAAAGAAGCGGAGGGTTAAACCTCTGAAAAAGAGAATAGAGGAGGAAGGGGGAACGGTCCAGGGGACAGAAGGGACTGCACAGGAAGGAGACAAGGGGAAGAGCGGGAAACTGCTGGTGGAGGGACGAGAGGTTGAGGAGCCTGGGAGGGCGGACGTTTGTGGCTACCTCAGCCCGACTGCGATCGAACATCTGGCTAGGGCCACGGGGATGCGGAAAGTGGGGGAAGACAGCTCAGATCCCAGTAGCGGAACGGATGTTTAACGAGGTAGGCTTCTGTCTGGAAAATAGCCATGATGGCGTTGACTATAGCATCCTTAAATGTAAGAAGTGTTTATGGGAGGCAGAGATGGGAGTCAATGTATAGCACCTTACAAGGTCTGGACGCGCAGGTGTTGGGCCTCCAGGAGTGCGGGATCCCCTGGGGGAGAAATTATGGCTATCTGGAGAAGCGCTGGGAGGTGGGACCGTCGTGGTGGGGGGGCTCAAACGAGAATCGAGCGGCAGGAGTAGGGTTCTTGATGAGGGAGCGGGGTTTGAAAATCAAAGGGCAGCAGATCCTGGAAGAAGGGCGACTGCAAAAGGCAGTGGTTGAGGTGGAGGGCGTGGAGGTGACGTTGTACAACGTCTACGCCCCGGCCGAGAGAACGGAGAGGGTACGTTTCCTCCGCAAAATGGGGATGTGTGTGGGGGGTGGAGGGCCGCGGATCGTGATGGGGGATTTCAATTGTATACTTGAAGAGGTTGGGCGGGTAGGGGTCGGGGAGGGAGTCGGGATGGATAGTACAGGGAAGTGGTTGCGGGGGTGGATTCAAGATGAGGGGCTCCAGGATATTTGGGCAGGGACAGGAGTCTTTACAAGAGTGGATCCCGGTGGGCGGGGCCAATCGAGAATCGATTTTGTGCTGGTGTCGGAGGGGCTGGCAATCCGTGGCAAGCGACTGATAGACGTCAGCTTCTCAGATCACCGCGTGCTGTGGGTGGAAGTGGGCATCGGGCAGGGGCCGAAACAGGGCAGAGGGGTCTGGAAATT
This sequence comes from Crocodylus siamensis, assembly GCF_052110815.1. Taxonomy (NCBI): domain Eukaryota; kingdom Metazoa; phylum Chordata; order Crocodylia; family Crocodylidae; genus Crocodylus; species Crocodylus siamensis. The sequence goes on along the minus strand of NC_143395.1, from coordinate 420,400,659 downwards.
GAATGTGTCCTTACTGGACGACCCAGAGGAATGCATGGCCTTTCAAAGGGCGTATCGCCAGTGGCAATCCTTACAGTCCCTTTTCCCAACACGGTGGGACTGGTGGGCAGAAATCAAGCAACGCGTGCGAGAGTGGTTCACTGCGGTGGGGAGGAAGTGGGCGTGGCAGAGGAAGAAGGAGTTAGTGCGTTTACAAGGGGAAGTTCAAAGGTTGTGGGAAGAGCGGAAGAAGGGGGCAGCGGTACAGGGAGAATGGGAAAGGGCGAGGGAGGGAGTGAAAAATTGGTTCCGGACCAGGATGCAGGAGCGGATGTTCCTGGCCAAGGCGGAGTGGGTGGAGGAGGGAGAGGAATGGGGCAGGTTTTTCGCCTTGCAGGTGAGAAGGAAGAAGCGGGTGATGGGGGCGGTCCGCACGGCCGAGGGAGGGAGGGTGGAGGCCGTGGATGGGGTATTGAGGGAGGTGACTAGGTTCTACGGGGATTTGTTTCGCAGGAAAGCGGGGAGGCGAGAAGACCTGGAGGGGCTGGTGGGGAGTTTGGAAGCCAAAGTGGGGGAAGAGGGGAGACAGGGGCTGATAAAGGAACTGACGGAAACCGAGATGCTGGGGGTCTTGAGGACAATGCCTTTAAAGAAGACCCCGGGAGGCGACGGGATCCCGGTGGAATTTTATGGGAAGTTTTGGGATTTAGTGAAGGGGGACCTGTTGGCCCTGTTTAAGGAAATGATGGCTCGGGGTTGGGTAGGGGAGGGCTTTGCCCAGGGAGTCGTGGTCTTGATCTTTAAGAAAGGGGGACGGGAAGACAGTAAGAACTGGAGGCCGATCACCCTGCTGAATTCGGATTATAAATTATTTTCCAAGATCCTAGCGACAAGGATGGGGGAGGTGTTACCGCAGGTGCTGGGCGGGGAACAAATGTGCGTGGTGGGGGGGGCGGCGGACGACACACGCACACTGGCTGCTCCGGGATACGCTGTCGTACATTACCGACCGGAAGTGGAACACGATAGTGGCGAGTCTGGACCTGCAGAAGGCGTACGACAGCATCGGGCACGAGTTTCTGTTTGGGGTTCTGGCAGGGATGGGGATGCCGGGGGAATTTGTGGGATGGCTGTGGGCGCTCTACGGGAGGGCAACGAGCAGGGTGCTGGTGAGGGGCTTCCTGGGAGAAGCCTTTGCAGTGGATTCGGGGGTGAGGCAAGGGTGCCCGCTGTCGCCGGGGCTCTTTGTTTGTGCCATTGAGCCGCGGCCACAACGAATTAGAAGAGATAGGGTGATTAGTGGGGTTCGAGTGCTGAGGGGTGGGGAATTGAAAGTCCTCCTGTACATGGACGACGTGACATGCGTGGTGCGGGATGAGGTGTCCTTAGAAAGAGTGGTGAAGCACACCACGGAGTTTGGGGAGGTATCTGGAGCGAGAGTGAACACAGACAAGAGCGCAGTCCTGGCCGTTGGTAACTGGGGGAATTTGGGGAAATTTGGATTGAGGGTGGAAAGGAAGGAACTGAAAATCCTGGGCATGTGGATGGATACCCATGGAAAAGGGAAGCGGGCTTGGGAAGTGTTAGAGGGGAGAGTCAACCAGACGGTGGGGTTGTGGAGCACCTGGCATTTATCCGCAAGGGGAAAGGTGCAAGTGATCAAACAGTGCCTGTTGCCACAGATCTTGTACACGGCGATGGCGTACCCCCCGTCCTGGCTACAGGCCCGGCGGGTCCAGCGGGCATTGTGCCTCTTCTTTTGGGGGGGGAAGACAGAGAAGGTGGCCAGGACAGAGTTATATAAGGAAGAGGGCTTGGGGGGATGGGCTCTCCCGAATATAGAAGGTTTTGTTTACGTGCACTTTCTGAAGATGGTCGTGAGGGAAGTGAGGGGCGCAGCGGGACCGGTTTCTAACCTTTGCGTTTTCTGGGGGGGAAGGCTCCTACAGCGGCTGGGACTGTTTGGGAGCGGGTGGCGGGGGGCGTGGGCTTGGCGGATGTCGCTCCCTTATGCACGCCTGGGATGCTTTGTGGCCAGGGAAGGCTTGGCAGGGTTAGGGATGGAAGGGCTGGCGGATGCCAGGAAAGTCCTTAAGTTCCTCAGAGGGAAGCAGAGAATGGCTGATGTTGGGGAGTTGAGCACGGACAAGGTCAGCAGGGTGTGGAGAGGGCTGGTGCGGAAGGAATGGAAAGGGGAGCACGAGGAGCTGGCATGGAGGGTCGTGAGAAACGCACTGCCAGTGCGACAAGTACTACATGGATGGGGACTCTCACGGTCCCCCAAGTGCCCAAGAGAAATTTGTGATGAACCCGAGTCCGTGGTGCACGTTTTGTGGGGTTGTTTTTATGCACAGAAAGTGTGGGGGAGGGCGGGGCTCTTTTGAAAGAGACAGGGAGGGCAAAGGGGATCACAAGTGAAAACGTGCTCTATGGTTTGACAGAGGGGACGGATGGGTCATGGGGTGTGAGGGTGCTTGTCACATGTATCAAAGTAGCAATTTGGAAAGTGCGTTCCCTGCTAGCGCTAAAGGGCTCGTGCTTTTCAACGGTAGAGTGTCTGCAATTAGCTATGCACGAGTTGCATTTCTACAGCGGTAGAGGAAAGCAGAGAACGCAAGGAGGGGATACAACGCCCTGGGAAGGGCTGGACTTCAGAGGGTTGTTTCAGCCCCGCGTAGGCATAGGATAGCTTAAGGGACAGCATATTTGCCAGCAAGGATGGGGGTGGGGGGGCTTCTCATCCTTTTTTTTTGGTTCGGTACCTCTCGTTATATCAGCACAATGGATAAGTTGTTCCCTGAATGGCATTGAATATGTGAATATCATGTAATACTTGACACTGTATTTGTAGTTATTTTGTGACTTTTCAGGTGGGATCATGGTTCCACAATATGTTTACTAGTGCCTGGTTTTTTTTTCCCTCTGATAAAATGGATAAGGGGCTCCAAGAGTGGGTAAGGGAACATGGAATGATATAAGAAGGAAGTTAAATGATTTCTAAATGGGGTTTTCAGTAAGTCACAAGTGGTATTGTTTCTTCTGTGAATGTTATGAAATTTTGTGAAAGTGAGTATGTATCAACTTTGTGAAACTGAAGGTGGGGATCATTTCTTTGTTGTTTTTTTTCTTAATGTGTTTGATAGTGTCAGTTTTTCTAATAAAATGTTTAAAAACAAAACAAAACAAAAGAAAAAAAACCCACTTACCTGGCAGGGGCAACACCGTGTGTTTGGGTCCAAGGAAAGCAGTTTTCCTTAAGTCTTCCTGGGGATGTCTGTTCTCCTGCCGTGGCCTAGTACCTGTCGGGGTGTTGGGGCTTAAAGCTCACTTTATGGAAATGGGAGGCTACTCCCGAACTTGATTCTGCACCCATATGGCCGAGGGCAGGCGAAACTTGGGGGCATCCAAACCCCAAGCCTCCGGGCTTGCACCTGCACATAGGCTGCCTGTCAGAAGACTTTGGAAATACCTGTGGCCCCTAGTGGGGCTGGACGACATTTGCCCATTGTAGGGCCACGTACGGTTCTGGACTGACTCATGGATTTGGACTTGATTAGGCTGATTTGGCGTGGAACGTGAAAAATGGCTTTAAACAAACCAACAGAACAAAACTCACTGGCAGGAGAGATACCATGACTGGTTTCAGCTCGGGTGGTTGTACTTACCAGGAAGGGCAATCGCCCTCTCCTCGGTCTTGAATGACTTATAGCAGTTGAGTTGAAGGTCTACTGCTTGCGCTGCAGGCAAGCTGACCCCTAAAAGAGTCTGCAAATGCCTCCCGATGCAGGATCTTGGCCACAAAACTTATTACGTTCATAGGGTACAGCTCTTGGGCTTCCCTTTAGCTTGCTCCTTCAGCCTTTTGGTGGAGTGAAATTAGTGGGCATCTGGACTCCGAGGCCTTTGGGCTTGTGGCTTGCACAGGGGATGCCTGCCATGTACCCGGCAGTACCTGAAGTCCCAAGCTGAAGTGTCCGCAAGGGAGGGTACTTGTCGGTGGTCGTGCAGCACGGACTTCAGTGATTGAGCTCTGCTTCTCTGACAGAATTCAGAACTGATTTGGCCCAAGAGATAAAATTAGTTAACGGTGGCGGGCCAGTCTGGGTTGCTCCTGTGCTGAGCCTCCCACCTCACTGCTCCTGGCCGAAAACCATGCTCTCAGTGTCTCCCCTGTGGCACCCACGTCCAGTCAACCCCCTTCCTGGAGCCCAGTCACAAGCCTGGGGTAACCACTGTTACCCCCGGACTCGGGTCTTTGGTAGGGCTCTGCGCCACCCAGGGTGCACAGACCCTGCAGACCTTGGGGTTGCTTAACCCACTGTGGGATTTCGGGGTGCTTCCTTCCTACAGGAGGGAAAAAAATGCTAAGGCCACCTTAGCAAGCCTAGCAAAGTTAGCTAACAGGGCTGGTCTAAGGTGGTTACTACAGGGCGTCATAGCTGCCCTCAGGGCACGTCCTGTGCTGAGTCTCACAACTTTCTCAGTCTCAGACTCTTTGTGTCCATGTCTCTGGGTCCCTTGTGTCCCAGTCTTGCCGTGTGTCCCATCCCCTGGGATCCCTGGCCCAGGGTGGGCAATCCCTGCCCTTTGAACTCATGCTCAGCCCCCAGAACAAACTGAACAGGGCAACGCAGAGGGCTGGTAGTATTTTCTCCATACAATGCAGCTCAGAATATGACACAACTTGGTTTAGAAAGGCAGAATAAAGATAAAAGAGCTTTTCCTGTAGCAAGTAACAGAGGAGCAGCAGCCTGGGAGCAGAAACTGCTCCCTCTTCTGCTCCAGTGCAGATCTGACTTTCACTTCTGCTCAGCAGAAACTCTTCTCCCCACATTTCTCACATGTAATGCACACTACGATTTCCAGCCGCTGGTTTTGAGGGGAAAGGCTGTGTTGTATGTGAAAAAGTATGGTCATTTTCTAGATTAAATGAAGTGTTTCTGGCCAAACTGGCCAAACTGGAAGGGACAGGGGTCATGGCTGCGCTGTGCGGCAGCTCAGGAGCTGTCTCGGAGGGAGACGGCAGCACGGGCAGTGTAGGTGGGAGCGATGTGTCTGGAGCAGGAGGCGCCGGGAGGGCCCTGGGGTGTGCAGGGCAGGGGCCCGATCCTGTTCAACAATCCTGTCTGTGACCTTGTTACTGGACTGGAACTGGGCTCAGAAAGTCTGTGGTTGACAGTGAGTTGGGAGGTGTTGCCAATGGGCCCAGATTCACGCTGAATGGCTGCAGGATTGCTGAGCTTTAAGGAATCAGTCTCCATGCCCCGGGATTGTCCTTCTAGAAAGGTTTTGGCTGATCATAGAGCATGGATGCCAGAGCCTCCAAATCCACATTACTCCAGAGTTAGGAATGCTTTTCTCACCCTTTCCCAGAAAAAAATCTCTGGACTACTGTCCCCTAGACTAGATGCCAGCACTCACTGCTTGAATTAACTGACCAGTCCCAGGTGTCTCAAATGCTGTGTTTTGGCCTAAGAAGAGCCTGCGGGGGGGGAGGGAGGGGGAGGGGGGTGTTGGGTGGGATGCTGCAGGTCAAAGCAAGTGAAGGACTGTGGGGGTAAGGGGATGACAAAGCATCCTCTGGTAGGAGCACGCAGCAGCCACCACCTCTCTCGTCCAGGTCTCCACCTCCTGTTCCCTTACATCTCTCCTGCCATGCCTTCTTGTTAAGGAAGAGAGGTCAGATTATAAGAGGATGATAAGAGGAGAGCTAAGATCCACCTGGATGAGGACGGTCCTCTTCACAAGCCTCTTTCCACCCCTACATCCTGCTCCTTCCTACTCCTGGCCAAGTGTCCAAATGTGTAGCCTTACCCCTGGGATCCTGAACCCCTCAGTTGGCAATTGCCACTCGCTCTGCTGCCCCAAGCCAGAAGTCACAGTGTCTCCTGGTGCACGGCACCACAAGTACTTGTCAGTGAATTCAACACTCCCCCATTCGTACAAGAGAAGATCAAGTGGTTGTCACCGAATCCCCCTGCTTCAATTAATCCACAGGAGGTTAATTCATGATTAGTCACCAGCCTCTTGATTCCCCGCAAAATGAATTAATATCCATGAATTCCAGAGTCCCACCCAATCCGTGGCTGAGCACTTCATCATCAATGAACTCACCAGCCTCCCTTGGTGCCCCAAAGATCAGTTAGTTATTTCTGAATATATGTCATCATCCTTCATACTAATTGTCCTGCTTTTTTCTGTAGTTTTGTGCTCTGCATCTCCACGTGCAGGGCACAGCATTTCCAAAACCAGCCGTGCGTTCTTCTCGCTGGGGGTTGTGTGCCAGGTCCTTGTTTTTGAGCCCACTGGAGCTCTTGGGGACCGATAAGAGCTGGCTGCCTCCACATATGACTGTGTGCAACAGGGAACTTGCTCCTTTGTCCCCGACAGCAAATGGACCCTTTTGCTGGGTGCTCCGGTGCCCACGAAGCCCCACTGGGCTTTCTGAGTAGGTCTGCCCTCGCACCATGCCCTGCCAATGTTTCGTGCCTGGCACAGGGATGGGAGCCGGCTCTGTCACAGGGGCTGGGCACAGCACAGAGATTTTGGGGAGAAACAAAGGCTCCTGCCACACATTCTGGGAAATGCACTTCTGCCGAGGGGCAGCAGCTGGACTTTGCTGGTGCTGGAGGGAGATGTTGCCCCATTTTCTTGCTGCTAAAAAACAGCAGGTTTTTTGCCTGCTCATGAAGCGTGTCTGCAGAGCAACCCTGAGGTGACTTCTCCCCTCACAGCAGTTTCAGCTGCTGCTTGTACCCGGTGCCAGCGCCCCTGAGCCAGCGCCTGCAAGGAGGGGTCGAGAGGAGCGGGGAGGGGGCTGGCCAGCAAGCCCCCCACACGGCTGCTTCTGCCGCTTGCTTTCCCTGCACATTTACTGATCCCGTATCAAGCCCTCCTTGTCCTGACACGTGTCAGGGTCAGGAAGAAGGAGCTGATGCTTCTCCTGCCAGGTGCAGCTCCAGCGGGCCCTGCATCCTCTGAGGAAGGGGCTGGAGAGAGCCCTGGCGATGGAGGCCACGGAGAAGGACACCACCACGGCGTGGGAGGCAGGTGCCAGTCTGTGCTCCTCGAGAGCTCGTTCCCGTGGCAGAGCTGGCGGAGAGGGGTGGGGGAGCTGCAAGATTTGCCCCGAGGGCTGTGTGTCATGGAGGGAGCTCTTCCTCGACATCGGGGGATGCTGCGGTCTGGGGGAGAGCTGGGACCAGACTGGGCTGAGGTGCTGGCAGCTTAACCCCTTCCTTGCCACTCTCCCAGGGGTGGAACCGAGCCACTCCTCTTCGCCTGCACGACATATTTTACCTCCCATAAAATGGGCCACACTTTGCAAGCTGGAGCCATGTTTGCTCCCAGAGCTGCTGCACTCTCTGCACACCCCGAAGCCCATGTCTCTGCCTGTCCCAGCTGTCCCAGGGCTGTGGCACCACAGCAGGATTTCCATCACATCCGTGTTTCGGTTTCTGTGAGATTCCTCTAGCAGCTCTCTGAAGTCTAAAAGCCTCGTATCAGGATGGGCATCGCTGAGGCAGAGGAGGAGTGGTGCAGAGCCCTTCCTGCGGGGCCGGGGGGCAGGCAGGCTGGGCACTCGGCATTACCCTGCCCTGCGGGGAGGGGGAGCCCCGTGCTCTTCCACCCCCGGTGCCCCCGCATGAAGGGAAAGGGGCTCTGGAGTTTGCTGTTCCCCACCCCAGGGCCAAGGGGAGGCAGTGCGTGTTCCCCTCCCCTGGGCCCGTGCACAGGGGCTTCAAGGCTTCCCGGTCTGGGCAGCTCTCACCGGGGCAGAGTTCATGTTTTGTGGGACTGGTGCGGGCTCCTTCTTCCACCCTGCAGCCCCTTCCTCACGTGACTCTTCTGTGCTTTTCCTGGTTCTTGGGCTGTCATTTTAGGATCTTCCACTTTCCGCACCCTGGAAGGGAAAAGCCCCTGGCAGAGGAGCCTGTCTTCTATGTAGAGAGCTCCTGTTGGTGAAGGGGGCTCTCTTGGGGTCCTTCCCACCCATCTCCCTTGGCCAACACAGACTCCAAGTGCTTTCCATGAAGCATCCTCCTGCATGTCTCACCCCAGGCCTGGCACAAAAGCACTGACATCAACAGATCAGTCAGAGATGACCCGTGGCCCACTGGGTTTTGCTTCAAGCCCCAGAGCCTTTACAGAGGCCCCAGATCCTAAATCTCTGCTTTGGATAGCAGCCCTTTTACTATGGGGTGAAAGTATTGTGTATACTTGTGAAAGTATAGATCCTTTCTCCAGAGAGTGCATCACAATATGTAATGTGTGTATCGTATAGCCAGTGACAGTCTAGCTACTGACAAAGGGCTGCACACCCTGAGTTCATGCCTTCCCTCTGCCAATGCAAAGCTGGAAGTGGAGATGGCAGCTCACACTTGTTTTTGCTGCTTGTCCTGGAAGAACAAGGTAAAGCGACAGAGAGAGAGCATCAGGTCTGAGTGCGAGAAGCTGCGTCGCTTTGTGAGCGAGGAGGAGCAGCGGCTCCTGCAGAGCCTGGAGGAGGAGGAGAGGGAGACGCTGCGGCGCCTGGAGGCCAACGTAGCCCAACTCTCCCGGCAAAAGCGCCTCCCTGCGCAAGCTGATCTCGGAGATAGAGGAGAAGAGCCGGCAGACCCCTGCTGAGCTGCTGAAGGTGAGCGTGCGCTGCTGATCCGGCCCCCAATGCTGCTGCCCTCTGGCAGAAAGCGGCCCTCGGCCTGTGTGACAGAAAGCCACCTTGGTTTCCTCCCAAAATCTCTGCCACTGTGACTCTGTGATTAGATGGGCCAGCACGGAGGAGTCACACCTCCGCCGGTCTCTTTAGGGAACCTGAGCTGGCTGCAGTCCTGAGAGGGGGACCTGCTCCCTCTGCCCACGGGACTGGCATCAGCCCCCCGGGTGAGGGGCTTCTGCCTGGGCAGCTGGAATCTGCTCGGTAACAGGTGATGTATTTCAAATGGGTTGGCCAACAGCCAGCTGGGGCTGACCTCCACTCGCCCAGGTGACTGAGGTCACGGGCTGTATAAGTTGGCGGGGGAGGAGGCTCTCTTCTCTCTTCGGCCATGAGGGGAAGCAGCAGCCAAGCAGGGGAGACAGAGGGGCCTTGCCATTGGGACCCAGCTCTCCCTCACCCCCAGACTCCCGAGGGGAAACTGGAGAGCTTCTGAAGATGCTTGTGAGGAAGCTACTCAGTCGGATTAGATCTCTAGCTGGCAGTAACACAGATGTGTGACCAAAAGGCTACCTCAGTCGCACTGTTTGCTCTCTAGGATTTCTAAGATATTGCTCAACCCTGTCCCCTAGTTTCCCCTACCCCCTGTAATCAGTAAAGTTCTCCTTTTTGACCGGTGTGGGAGACTTCTTGAGGGGTGGGTCTAAATTACGGCTAAAAGACCCCTTAGGTCTGCAGACTAAGGGCGACTTTGCTTTTTGCCCCCTGACTTGGGGAAGTGCCCCAAGTGCCTGTACCGGGTCGAGTACCCGTCAGACTATTAGGCCTGTATTTCCCCAAGGACACAGGGCAGAGACAGTCCCTTCTCGGGGTGGTGGCGGCACGTTACCCCCAGACTAGCGAGTGTGCTCCGGGACAGGGGTCGGCCGAGCTTGAGTCACCCCAGGGAGGCACTTGGAGCCTGGCAGGGGGTCGGGCGCAGGGAGGTGGGCGGCTCAACGCAGGAGAGCCCCCTACTGGCCTGCCACAGCCTGGACCCCAGACCTGGTGGAAACTGGGCCAAGACTCAGGTGAGAAAGATACCATCATTATTGTTAAAGGATCTGGCAGGAAAGGTAGTAGTATTAGGATGGTAGATGAGGAGCAAGACCTCAAGGCCCAGTGAGCACATGATATCCATGGAAAGAGCCTCGTCAGCCACCGCCCTGGTGAAAGGGCTGCTTGAGCAAAGGCAGAAGAGGGAGGTCGAGGACGCGGCTGTGTTTAAACAGTTCGCCCTCCAGAAAAGGAAAGGGGTTGAAGGGAAACTGGGGGAAGTTGCCCGTGAAGGTGGTGAAATGCTGACAGCCTGAGAGGACGCACACCAGCACAAGGCCCAGTGGAGGCAGCAAGTAACCCAGTGCATTTCTCCAGCTCAGAGCTGGGAGCCAGCGGGAGCCCCCGGCTACAGACACAGCGGTGACAGTCACCGCAGGGGACACGTGTGAGATAGACCTGGGCCATCTGCTCTCTGTGCACAGACAAGAAATGGTGTGAGTTGGGAGCTGTTGTTGGAGTCCCTTTCCTCATCCGCTGTCACAGTGTCCTGGAGGGAAACCCTCGCAGGGGCCAGTCCTGGCTGAAGCCCCTGCAAGCCCGTCGCTGGTCTCACGCCTGTGGCTGGTGCAGCGGAGTGGCCGATGCGGCCGAGACGCGCCCGCGGGGAGCCCCGGAGAACGCGACGCATCACAACGGCCCCTTTCAGACCCGGCTCGTCGCTGTGCCGCTCGTGGA
>NC_143395.1:420366778-420390151 GCF_052110815.1 Crocodylus siamensis | reverse complement strand
AGAGAAAGTGAGCTGTGGGGAGGGTGGGAACTTTTCATGCATATGGATGCAGACACAAGAGTCCTAAACCCAGTGTGGCAGGAAGCCACCTTGGTTTCTCCCCAAAATCTCTGTGCTGTGACAATGTGATTAGGATGGGCCCAGCAGAGGAGACACACCCTTATCCTATCTCTTTAGGTAACCTGAGCTGACTACAGTCCTGAGGGAGGGGGGAAACCTGCTCCCTCTGCCTACGGGACTGGTATCAGGTACCTGGGTGAGGGGCTTCTACCTGGTGGGCTGGAGTCTGCCCAGCATCTAGTGATGTATTTCAAATTGGTTGGCCGACAGCCAAGCGGAGCTGGCCCACACTGGACCAGCGAATGAGGTCACAGGCGCTATATAAATTAAGACTGCCCAGGAGGAGGGGGCAGCAGCCATGCGAGGGACTCAGAGGAGCTTTACCATCTGAAACTGGCTCTCTCCCGCAAAACTCACGAGCTAGAAACGGCCTGCCTCCAGAGGGAATCTTCACCTGCCTTTGGAGGATGCTTGTGAGTAAGCTACTCGAGATCTGATTAGATATTTAGCTGGCAATAACTCAGAGGCGTGATCAAAAGGCTGCCTCAGCCAGACTGTTTGCTCTTTAGGATTTCTAGGATATTGCTCAATCTTGTACCCTATTTTCACCCTACCCCTGTAACCAATACAGTTCTCCTTTTTGACTGGTGTGGGAGACTTATTGAGGAGTGGGTCTAAATTATGCCTAAGAGACCCCTGAGGTCTGAGTACTAATGGAGACTTCCATTTTTGCCCCCGACTTGGGGAAGTGCCCCAAGTGCCTGTACTGGGTCAAGGACTTTAGGCCTGTGTTTCCCCGAGGACACAGGGTCAAGAGAGTCCCTTCTTGGGGCGGTGGTGGCTACGTTACCCCCAGGTTAGCGAGTGTGCTCCAGGAAGGGGGTCGGCTGGATATAAGGCGCCCCTAGGGAGGCATTCGGAGCCTGGAAGGTGGTCAGGCGCAGGGAGGTGGGCAGCTCAACGCAGGAGCGCCCCCTACTGGCCCGCCACATCCACAACCTGAGCTTGTAAGATATTGGGGTGCCAGGGACAGATGGTACAGGAGCCAAGATATACGCTGTCCTTGCTGTGGCAGTACTGACATAGCCCCTTCCCCACTGTCAGACTTGAGGCACACGTGCCAAGCAAAATGCTATATGCCACACGCTGGCCCCCATGCTGGGACTGCTAAGCTATGATCCAATTTGTAAGGGCTATCAGCTAGCCCCTCTTCCACAGACCTGGGGTGCACCTGGGGTGATAACAAATGCCTTCAGGTCAGGGGCATCACAGCTGGCAGAGGTCCCATAAGGTGAGGACAGTTATGCAGGGGTTGACAGGGAGAAATGAAAGGGACAGCCCTGTGACAGGCTGGTTCCTGCCCAAAGGCTCGAGGTCTGGGCACACTTCCCTTGCCTGGGTGCTGGACCCAGGTCTCTGTAATGCCTGGGAAGGCTGCTGGACCCCGTTAGTGTCACGATGGCTCCAAGGGACTCTGGTGTTTCAGCAGCTCCCTCTGCCACAGGCCTGATGAGAACCTGTGATCATCCTCTGCCCTTGTCAGTCTTAAGCATTGCCCTCCAAAATGAACTGACATTTTTAAAATCCTGCACCACGGTGAAGGCACCCTGCAGAGCTGTTTCCTATGTGTTTGTGAGTCAGGGGCAGTTTCTAATCTCTGCTCCCCTGCCTGTGAACGCCCTATCTCCTCAGCTGTCGTCCTCCCTGCTTCTATTGCTCCCTTGCCCTCACCCCTCCTTTCTCTCCACTCAGGTTAATTCTTCCTTTTACTTTCCCTTTGGCCCCTTGGCCCCTCGGCCCCTCCTCTCTCTTCTTAGAAGCTGACTTGCAGGAAATGAGCTGCTGCGCTCAGGAAGGCACCACCCAGGATGGGCCCAGCCTGCACCGAGCAGGAAGAAGAATCAGCAGAAGCCAGGGCCATGCAGCCTCAGACCCTCCAGGACTGGACATGGATGAAGAGGCCGCCTGCGCCATCTGCCTGGACCTCCTGCAGGAGCCGGTGACCATCGGGTGTGGGCACAACTTCTGCTGAGCCTGCATCACCCAGTACTGTGAGGACCCGGTCTGTGGCTCAGGCGACGCCGTCCCCTGTCCCAGCTGCAGAGCAGAGTTCCAGGTTGGGAGCTCCCATCTCAACACGCAGCTCAAAACCCTGGTGGAGAAGATTAAAGAGCAGAGTCTGAAGCCAGGAAAGGAGAAGATGGAGAATCAGTGTGTGGAGCACGAGGAGAAACTCAAGCTCTTCTGTGAGGAGGACGGGGAAGCCATCTGTGTGATCTGCAGGGAGTCCCAGGCTCACCGCGGTCACACAGTGCTCCCCATCCAGGAGGCTGCCAAGGATTACCAGGTAGGTGACACCACTGGCCCGGGAGAGCCCGTTGCACAGACACACACTTACCTGGCAGGGGAAGCAGCGTGACCACGTAGGCGAGCTCCCCCTGGCTGCGGGGGCTACCAGGAGCTGTGAGGTGGTGTGACTGCTGACTTGCTGGAGCAATGGAGGTAGTGGAGCAGGACACAGAGGCTCGGTTGCTGGAGGAGGCGGCGCGGAAGCAAGCCTTGATTCTTGACGAGTATGGATCGGCAAGTGTTTCGTCTAAGATGCTGTTGGCTTCGACAATGAAGAGCGTTTCTGGTGAGCGTCCTGGCGGCATGGCTTCGGAGGTGGTTGGGGACTGGTCCACGGTGGGCCGAAGAGGCAAGGTGGTGTCGTCGGAGAGGAAGAGTGGTAATGTTGCTGGGCAGGAAGATTCTAGAGAGGGGGCGGTCCCACTGCCGGAAGGGAGGCGGAGCTCTGCAGAGAGCAGTAAAGCTGCCCGGAAGGGCCCGGAACCTTCCTATTGTTTGTGGGAAGAAGGAGACCCCCGAAGAACGCTGAAGCTGCGGGTCAAGGCCACTTTGACCCCAGAAGGGATCAAAGGAGAAACAACTATGCTGAGAGCAGACTTTATGACTAGGGTGCTTTTTGAAGAGTTGCATGTGAACCCTAAAGATTTAAGTTGCGTGGTGGCTTTTGATAATTTCCGCCACTGGAATATCACCTTTTGGAGGCGAGAGGCGTACGCTGCCTTCTGGGCCCGGTACGCGGAAGTAGCAGACAAGGAGGACTTACGGAGTCTGCATTTTGAAGCAGGCCAGGAGGCCCGGGAGAGAGTTTTATATTTTAAAATGTATACAGATGACCTAGAGTATGCAGATGTCAGAAGGTGGCTGGAGGGGCGGGTCGAAAAGATCCTCGATATTCAGCGGGTCCTGGATCAGTGGCAAATCTGGACCGGGGCATGGAGAGCCAGAGTCATCCTGGACGAAGACCCCAGACACCCCGGGGGGTGAGACACCTGCCCTCTGTCGTGTCCATAGGGCCCTACCGCGGATACGTGACTTATAATGGCCAGCCGAAACTGTGTAGCAGGTGCGGCTTGGCGGGGCACCTGGCTGCCTTCTGTAGCCTGACAGTTTGCTACAGGTGTGGCGGCAGGGGGCACCGGGCACAAGCCTGTAAAGAGGAACTGAAATGTACTGTTTGTGGAGGTGAGGGACACTTGCAGCGCCAGTGCCCCCGGTCCTACGCGAACAAAGCCCGAGAGTCCCACGCAGCAGAGGAGAGGGATAAAGAAAAGCCAGAGGAGGCGGAGTCCACCAACCTGGATGTAGACCCCTTCCTAGTGGAGGAAACACCGGAAGCGGAGCAGAGACGCGACGTGATCGAGGTGGCTGACCAGCTTTTGGAGTCAGGAGGAGAGGAGCACATGGAGGAGGAGCAGAGCGAGGCAGCGGGAGAAGGGGCACACGAATCGGATTCGGCAACCATGGACTTGGACCTGTCTGGGGAGAAGGGGAAAGAACCCTCCCCTGTAAAAAGAAAGAAGAAGCGGAGGGTTAAACCTATGAAAAAGAGAATAGAGGAGGAAAGGGGAACGGTCCAGGGGACAGAAGGGACTGCACAGGAAGGAGACAAGGGGAAGAGCGGGAAGCTGCTGGTGGAGGGACGAGAGGTTGAGGAGTCTGGGAGGGCGGACGTTTGTGGCTACCTCAGCCCGACTGCTATCGAACATCTGGCTAGGGCCACGGGGATGCGGAAAGTGGGGGAAGACAGCTCAGATCCCAGTAGCGGATCGGATGTTTAACGAGGGAGGCTTTTGTCTGGAAAATAGCCATGATGGCGTTGACTATAGCATCCTTAAATGTAAGAAGTGTTTATGGGAGGCAGAGATGGGAGTCAATGTATAGCACCTTACAAGGTCTGGACGCGCAGGTGTTGGGCCTCCAGGAGTGCGGGATCCCCTGGGGGAGAAATTATGGCTATCTGGAGAAGCGCTGGGAGGTGGGACCGTCGTGGTGGGGGGGCTCAAACGAGAATCGAGCGGCAGGAGTAGGGTTCTTGATGAGGGAGCGGGGTTTGAAAATCAAAGGGCAGCAGGTCCTGGAAGAAGGGCGACTGCAAAAGGCAGTGGTTGAGGTGGAGGGCGTGGAGGTGACGTTGTACAACGTCTACGCCCCGGCCGAGAGAACGGAGAGGGTGCGTTTCTTCCGCAAAATGGGGATGTGTATGGGGGGTGGAGGGCCGCAGATCGTGATGGGGGATTTCAATTGTATACTTGAAGAGGGTGGGCGGGTAGGGGTCGGGGAGGGAGTCGGGATGGATAGTACAGGGAAGTGGTTGCGGGGGTGGATTCAAGATGAGGGGCTCCAGGATATTTGGGCAGGGACAGGAGTCTTTACAAGAGTGGCTCCCGGTGGGCGGGGCCAATCGAGAATCGATTTTGTGCTGGTGTCGGAGGGACTGGCAATCCGTGGCAAGCGACTGATAGACGTCAGCTTCTCGGACCACCGCGTGCTGTGGGTGGAAGTGGGCATCGGGCAGGGGCTGAAACAGGGCAGAGGGGTCTGGAAATTGAATGTGTCCTTACTGGACGACCCAGAGGAATGCATGGCCTTTCAAAGGGCGTATCGCCAGTGGCAATCCTTACAGCCCCTTTTCCCAACACGGTGGGACTGGTGGGCAGAAATCAAGCAACGTGTGCGGGAGTGGTTCACTGCGGTGGGGAGGAAGCGGGCGTGGCAGAGGAAGAAGGAGTTAGTGCGTTTACAAGGGGAAGTTCAAAGGTTGTGGGAAGAGCGGAAGAAGGGGGCAGCGGTACAGGGAGAATGGGAAAGGGCGAGGGAGGGAGTGAAAAATTGGTTCCGGACCAGGATGCAGGAGCGGATGTTCCTGGCCAAGGCAGAGTGGGTGGAGGAGGGAGAGGAATGGGGCAGGTTTTTCGCCTTGCGGGTGAGAAGGAAGAAGCGGGTGATGGGGGCGGTCCGCACGGCCGAGGGAGGGAGGGTGGAGGCCGTGGATGGGGTATTGCGGGAGGTGACTAGGTTCTACGGGGATTTGTTTCGCAGGAAAGCGGGGAGGCGAGAAGACCTGGAGGGGCTGGTGGGGAGTTTGGAAGCCAAAGTGGGGGAAGACGGGAGACAGGGGCTGATAAAGGAATTGACGGAAACCGAGATGCTGGGGGTCTTGAGGACAATGCCTTTAAAGAAGACCCCGGGAGGCGACGGGATCCCGGTGGAATTTTATGGGAAGTTTTGGGATTTAGTGAAGGGGGACCTGCTGGCCCTGTTTAAGGAAATGATGGATCGGGGTCGGGTAGGGGAGGGCTTTGCCCAGGGAGTCGTGGTCTTGATCTATAAGAAAGGGGGACGGGAAGACATTAAGAACTGGAGGCCGATCACCCTGCTGAATTCGGATTATAAATTATTTTCCAAGATCCTAGCGACAAGGATGGGGGAGGTGTTACCGCAGGTGCTGGGCGGGGAACAAATGTGCGTGGTGGGGGGGCGGCGGACGACACACGCACACTGGCTGCTCCGGGATACGCTGTCGTACATTACCGACCGGAAGTGGAACACGATAGTGGCGAGTCTGGACCTGCAGAAGGCGTACGACAGCATCGGGCACGAGTTTCTGTTTGGGGTTCTGGCAGGGATGGGGATGCCGGGGGAATTTGTGGGGTGGCTGCGGGCGCTCTACGGGAGGGCAACGAGCAGGGTGCTGGTGAGGGGCTTCCTGGGAGAAGCCTTTGCAGTGGATTCGGGGGTGAGGCAAGGGTGCCCGCTGTCGCCGGGGCTCTTTGTTTGTGCCATTGAGCCGCTGGCACAACGAATTAGAAGCGATAGGGAGATCAGCGGGGTTCGAGTGCCGAGGGGCGGGGAATTAAAAGTCCTCCTGTACATGGATGACGTGACATGCGTGGTGCGGGACGAGGCGTCCTTAGAAAGAGTGGTGAAGCACGCCAAGGAGTTTGGGGAGGTATCTGGAGCGAGAGTGAACACGGACAAGAGCGTAGTCCTGGCGGTTGGGAACTGGGGGGATTTGGGGAAATTTGGATTGAGGGTGGAAAGGGAGGAACTAAAAATGCTGGGCGTGTGGATGGATACCCATGGGAAAGGGAAGCGGGCTTGGGAAGTGTTAGAGGGGAGAGTCAACCAGACGGTGGGGTTGTGGAGCACCCGGCATTTATCCTCAAGGGGAAAGGTGCAAGTGATCAAACAGTGCCTGTTGCCAAAGATCTTGTACACGGCGATGGCGTACCCCCCGTCCTGGCTACAGGCCCGGCGGGTCCAGCGGGCATTGTGCCTCTTCTTTTGGGGGGGGAAGACAGAGAAGGTGGCCAGGACAGAGTTATATAAGGAAGAGGGCTTGGGGGGATGGGCTCTCCCGAATATAGAGGGTTTTGTTTACGTGCACTTTCTGAAGATGGTCGTGAGGGAAGCGAGGGGCGCAGCGGGACTGGTTTCCAACCTTTGCGTTTTCTGGGGGGGAAGGCTCCTACAGAGGCTGGGACTGTTTGGGAGCGGGTGGCGGGGGGCGTGGGCTTGGCGGATGTCACTCCCTTACGCACGCCTTGGATCCTTTGTGGCCAGGGAAGGCTTGGCAGGGTTAGGGATGGAAGGACTGGCGGATGCCAGGAAAGTCCTTAAGTTCCTCAGGGGGAAGCAGAGAATGGCTGATGTCGGGGAGTTGAGCACGGACAAGGTCAGCAGGGTGTGGAGAGGGTTGGTGGGGAAGGAATGGAAAGGGGAGCACGAGGAGCTGGCCTGGAGGGTCGTGAGAAACGCACTGCCAGTGCGACAAGTACTACATCGATGGGGACTCTCACGGTCCCCCAAGTGCCCAAGAGAACTTTGTGACGAACCCGAGTCCGTGGCGCACGTTTTGTGGGGTTGTTTTTATGCACAGAAGGTGTGGGGGAGGGCGGCGGCTTTTTTGAAGCAGACAGGGAGGGCAACGGGGATCACGAGTGAAAACGTGCTCTATGGTTTGACAGAGGGGACGGATGGGTCATGGGGTGTGAGGGTGCTTGTCACATGTATTAAAGTAGCAATTTGGAAAGTGCGTTCCCTGCTAGCGCTAAAGGGCTCGTGCTTTTCAACGGTAGAGTGTCTGCAATTAGCTATGCACGAGTTGTATTTCTATAGCGGTAGAGGCAAGCAGAGAACGCAAGGAGGGGATACAACGCCCTGGGAAGGGCTGGACTTCAGAGGGTTGTTTCAGCCCCGCGTAGGCATAGGATAAGTTAAGGGACAGCATATTTGCCAGCAAGGGTTGGGGGGGGGGGCTTTCAGCAGGTCGAATGCGACATTGAATATGTGACTATTATGTAATAAGGTGGGATTCTGGTTCCACAATGTGTTTAATAGTGCCTGTTTTTGTTTTTCCCCTCTGATAAAATGGATAAGGGGCTCCAAGAGTGGGTGAGGGAAATTGGAATTATATAAGAAACAAGTTAAATGATTTCTAAATGGGTTTTCAGCAAGTCACAAGTGATTTTGTTTCTTCTGTGAATGTTAGAAAATTTTGTGAAAGTGAGTTTGTATTAACTTTGTGAAACCTCAGGTGGGTTTTGTTTATTTGTTGTTTTTCTTAATGTGTTTCATAGTGTCAGTTTTTCTAATAAAATGTTTAAAAAAAACAAACAAACAAACAAAAAAAAGCACTTACCTGGCAGGGGCAACACCGTGTGTTTGGGTCCAAGCATGCAGTTTTCCTTAAGTGTCCCTGGGGATGTCTGTTCTCCTGGCGTGGCTTAGTACCTGTCGGGGTGTTGGGGCTTAAAGCCCACTTTATGGAAATGGGAGGCTCCTCCCTAACTTGCTTCTGCACCCATATGGCCGAGGGCAGGCAAAACTTGGGGGCATCCAAACCCCAAGCCTCCCGGCTTGCGCCTGCACATAGGCTGCCTGTCTGAAGACTTTGGAAATACCTGAGGCCCCTGGTGGGGGTGGAGGACGTTTGCCCATTGTAGGGCCACATATGGCTTTAAACAAACAAACAGAACAAAACTCACTGGCAGGAGAGATACCATGACTGGTTTCAGCTCGGGTGGTTGTACTTAGCAGGAAAGGGCAATCCCCCTCTCCTCGGTCTTGAATGACTTATAGCAGTTGAGCTGAAGGTCTACTGCTTGCACTGCAGGCAAGCTGACCCCTGAGAGAGTCTGCAAATGCCTCCCGATGCAGGAACTTGGCTAGAAAACTTATGTTCATAGGGTTCAGCTCTTGGGCTTCCCTTTAGCTTGCTCCTTCAGCCTTTTGGTGGAGTGAAATTAGTGGGCATCTGGACTCCGAGGCCTCTGGGCTTGTGGCTTGCACAGAGGATGCCTGCCATGTACCGGGCAGTATCTGAAGTCCCAAGCTGAAGTGTCTGCAAGGGAGGGTACTTGCCGGTGGTCGTGCAGCACAGACTGGAGTAATTGAGCTCTGCTTCGCTGACAGAATTCAGAACTGATTTGGGCCAAGAGATAAAATTAGTTAACAGTGCCGAGCCAGTATGGGTAGCTCCTGTGCTGAGCCTCCCACCTCACTGCTCCTGGCCGAAAACCATGCTCTGAGTGTCTCCTCTTTGGCACCCAAGTCCAGTCAACCCCCTTCCTGGAGCCCAGTCATGAGTCTGGGGTAACCGC
The DNA here is from genome assembly GCF_052110815.1 of Crocodylus siamensis. Taxonomy (NCBI): domain Eukaryota; kingdom Metazoa; phylum Chordata; order Crocodylia; family Crocodylidae; genus Crocodylus; species Crocodylus siamensis. The sequence goes on along the minus strand of NC_143395.1, from coordinate 420,381,140 downwards.
TGCTACCACCCGGACTCGGGTCTTTGGTAGGGCTCTGCGCCACCCAGGGTGCACAGACCCTGCAGACCTTGGGGTTGCTTAACCCACTGTGGGATTTCGGGGTGCTTCCTTCCTACAGGAGGAAAGAAAAGCTAAGCCCACCTTAGCAAGCCTAGCAAAGTTAGCTAACAGGGCTGGTCTAAGGTGGTTATTACAGGGTGTCATAGCTGCCCTCAGGGCACATCCTGTGCTGAGCCCCCCAACTTTTTTGGCCTCATCCCTCTTTGTGTCCAGTCTCTGGGCCCCTTGGCCCTGTCTTTCAGTGTGTCCCAGCCCCTGGGATCCCAGGCCCAGGGTGTGGCTTCCCATTTTAGCGCAATCCTTGGCCTTTTAACTCAGCACAGCCCCCATAAACACTGAACAGGGCAACGCAGAGGGCTGATAGTATTTTCTCCATACAATGCAGCTCAGAATATGACACAACTTGGTTTTGAAAGGCAGAATAAAGATAAAAGAGCTTTTCCTGTAGCAAGTAACAGAGGAGCAGCAGCCTGGGAGCAGAAACTGCTCCCTCTTCTGCTCCAGTGCAGATCTGACTTTCACTTCTGCTCAGCAGAAACTCTTCTCACCACATTTCTCACATGTAATGCACACTATGATTCCCAGCAGCTGGTTTTGAGGGGAAAGGCTGTGTTGTATGTGAAAAAGTATGTTCATTTTCTAGATTAAATGAAGTGTTTCATAGAGTCTCATGGGATATAACTGGCCAGACTGGAGGGGACAGGGGTCATTGCTGCGCTGTGCGGCAGCTCAGGAGCTGTCTCGGAGGGAGACGGCAGCACGGGCTGTGTAGGTGGGAGCGATGTGTCTGGAGCAGGAGGCGCCGGGAGGGCCCTGGGGTGTGCAGGGCAGGGGCCTGATCCTGTTCAACAATCCTGTCTGTGACCTTGTTACTGGACTGGAACTGGGCTCAGAAAGTCTGTGGTTGACACTGAGTTGGGAGGTGTTGCCAATGGGCCCAGATTCAAGCTGAATGGCTGCAGGAGTGCTGAGCTTTAAGGAATCAGTCTCCATGCCCCGGGATTGTCCTTCTGGAAAGCTTTTGGCTGATCATAGAGCATGCATGCCAGAGCCTCCAAATCCACATTACTCCAGAGTTAGGAATGCTTTTCTCACCCTTTCCCAGAAAAAAATCTCTGGACTACAGTCCCCTAGACTAGATGCCAGCACTCACTGCTTGAATTAACTGACCAGTCCCAGGTGTCTCAAATGCTGCGTTTCAGACTAAGAAGAGCCTGCGGTGGGTTGTGGGGGGAGGTGTTGTGTGGGATGATGCAGGTCAAAGCAAGTGAAGGACTGTGGGGGTAATGGGGTGACAAAGCATCCTCTGGTAGGAGCACGCGGCAGCCACCAGCTCTCTTTCCAGGTCTTCACCTCCAGTTCCCTTACATCTCCCTGCCATGCCTGGTTGTTGAGAAAATTGAAGAGAGGTCAGATGATAAGAGGAGAGCTAAGATCCACCCAGATGAGGACGGTCCTCTTCACAAGCCTCTTTCCACCCCTACATCCTGCTCCTTCCTACTCCTGGCCAAGTGTCCAAATGTGTAGCCTTACCCCGGGGATCCTGAACCCCTCACTCGGCAATTGCCACTCGCTCTGTTGCCCCAAGCCAGAAGTCACAGTGTCTCCTGGTGCATGGCACCACAAGTACTTATCAGTGAATTCAGCACTCCCCCATTCGTACAAGAGAAGATCAAGTGGTTGTCACCGAATCCCCCTGCTTCACTTAATCCACAGGAGTTAATTCATGATTAGTCTCCACCCTCTTTGATTCCCCACAAAATGAATTAATATCCATGAATTCCACCCACAGTCCCACCCAATCCGTGGCTGAGCACTTCATCATCAATGAACTCACCAGCCTCCCTTGATGTGCCAAAGATCAGTTAGTTATTCCTGAATATATAAGTCTTCATCATTCATACTAATTACATTAGTTGTCCTGCTTTTTTTCTCTAGTTTTGTGCTCTGCATCTCCACGTGCAGGGCACAGCATTTCCAAAACCAGCCATGTGTTCTTCTCACTGGGGGTTGTGTGCCGGGTCCTTGTTTTTGAGCCCACTGGAGCTCTTGGGGACCATTAAGACCTGGCTGCCTCCATATATGACTGTGTGCAACAGGGAACCTGCTCCTTTGTCCCCGACAGCACATGGACCCTTTTTCTGGGTGCTCCGGTGCCCACGCAGCCCCACTGGGCTTTCTGAGTAGGTCTGCCCTCGCACCCTGCCCTGCCAATGTTTCGTGCACAGGGATGGGAGCCAGTTCTGTTACCGGGGCTGGGCACAGCACAGAGATTTTGGGGAGAAACAAAGGCTTCCTGCCCCACATTCTGGGAAATGCACTTCTGCCGAGGGGCAGCAGCTGGAATTTGCTGGTGCTGGAGGGAGATGTTGCCCCATTTTTTTGCTGCTAAAAAACAGCAGGTTTTTTGCCTGCTCATGAAGTGTGTCTGCAGAGCAACCCTGAGGTGACTTCTCCCCTCACAGCAGTTTCAGCTGCTGCTTGTACCCGGTGCCAGCGCCCCTGAGCCAGCGCCTGCAACGAGGGGTCGAGAGGAGCGGGGAGGGGGCTGGCCAGGAAGCCCCCCACACGGCTGCTTCTGCCACTTGCTTTCCCTGCACATTTACTGATCCCGTATCAAGCCCTCCTTGTCCCGACACGTGTCAGGGTCAGGAATAAGGATCTGATGCTTCTCCTGCCAGGTGCAGCTCCGGCGGGCCCTGCCCTCTGAAGAAGGGGCTGGAGAGAGCCCTGGCAATGGAGGCCACGGAGAAGGACACCACCACGGCGTGGGAGGCAGGTGCCAGTCTGTGCTCCTCGAGAGCTCATTCCCATGGCAGAGCTGGCAGTGAGGGGTGGGGGAGCTGCAAGATTTGCCCCGAGGGGCTGTGTGTCATGGAGGGAGCTCTTCCTCGACATCGGGGGATGCTGCAGTCTGGGGGAGAGCTGGGACCAGACTGGGCTGAGGTGCTGGCAGCTTAACCCCTTCCTTGCCACTCTCCCAGGGGTGGGACCGAGCCACTGCTCTTCGCCTGCACGACATACTTTACCTCCCATAAAATGGGCCACACTTTGCAAGCTAGAGCCATGTTTGCTCCCAGAGCTGCTGCACTCTCTGCACACCCCGAAGCCCATGTCTCTGCCTGTCCCAGCTGTCCCAGGGCTGTGGCACCGCAGCAGGATTTCCATCACATCTGTGTTTCAGTTTCTGTGAGATTCCTCTAGCAGCTCTCTGAAGTCTAAAAGCCTCGTATCAGGATGGGCATCACTGAGGCAGAGGAGGAGTGGTGCAGAGCCCTTCCTGCGGGGCCCGGGGGCAGGGCAGGCTGGGCACTCGGCATTACCCTGCCCTGCGGGGAGGGGGAGGCCCGTGCTCTTTCACCCCCGGTGCCGCCGCGTGAAGGGAAAGGGGCTCTGGAGTTGGCTGTTCCCCACCCCAGGGCCAAGGGGAGGCAGTGCGTGTTCCCCTGCCCTGGGCCCGTGCACAGGGGCTTCAAGGCTCCCCAGCCCGGGCAGCTCTCACCGGGGCAGAGTTCATGTTTTGTGGGACTGGTGCGGGCTCCTTCTTCCGCCCTGCAGCCCCTTCCTCACGTGTCTCTTCTGTGCTTTTCCTGGTTCTTGGGCTGTCATTTTAGGATCTTCCACTTTCCCCACCTGGAAGGGAAAAGCCCCTGGAAGGGAAAAGCTCCTATGTAGAGAGCTCCTGTTGGTGAAGGGGGCTCCCTTGGGGTCCTTCCCACCCATTTCCCTTGGCCAACACAGGCTCCAAGTGCTCTGCATGAAGCATCTCCTGCATGTCTCGACCCAGGCCTGGCACAAAAGCACTGACATCGACAGATCAGCCAGAGATGACCCATGGCCCACTGGGTTTTGCTGCAAGCCCCAGAGCCTTTACAGAGGCCCCAGATCCTAAATCTCTGCTTTGGATAGCAGCCCTTTTGCTATGGGGTGAAAGTATTGTGTGATCCTTTCTCTAGAGAGTGCACCACTATATGTAATGTGTGTATCATATATCCGGTGACAGTATAGCTACTGACAAAGGGCTGCACACCCTGAGTTCATGCCTTCCCTCTGCCAATGCAAAGCTGGAAGTGGAGATGGCAGCTCACACTTGTTTTTGCTGCTTGTCCTGGAAGAACAAGGTAAAGCGACGGAGAGAGAGCATCAAGTCTGAGTGCGAGAAGCTGCGTCGCTTTGTGAGCGAGGAGGAGCAGCGGCTCCTGCAGAGCCTGGAGGAGGAGGAGAGGGAGACGCTGCGGCGCCTGGAGGCCAACGTAGCCCAACTCTCCCGGCAAAGCGCCTCCCTGCGCAAGCTGATCTCGGAGATAGAGGAGAAGAGCCGGCAGACCCCTGCTGAGCTGCTGAAGGTGAGCGTGCGCTGCTGATGCGGCCCCCAATGCTGCTGCCGTCTGGCACAAAGCAGCCCTCGGCCTGGCCCCCAGACCTGGTGGAGACTGGGCCAAGACTCAGGTGAGACTTTCCATCAGTCTGGAGATCTACCAGTTTGTCCTGGGAGGAAATTCTGATTTGGGAGAAATGCCAAGCTATTAGTCATGAAGGCTTCTACAGACATGAGCATAAAAAGGGCTGTACTGTAAGTCCAGTGTGTCCCCGCCCTGAACCCAGCGCGTCCCCAGACGCGGTGTCACATTAGTTGGACCTGGCTTCCCAATGTCTGTGTAGACTGGCGGCTTCAGTGCAGCTTTTTTGGAGCTTATCTCTAATAGTTGATTGAATCTGCTTGATATTAAAGCACCAAAAAGCCTTGCTGAAGTGCATGATCTATACAGATGCTGTGGAGTGAGGTCAAACTAACATGCTGCCTCTTCCAGTAAAGCACAGGGTTTGGGGTTTTTTTTAATCATTTCTGTCAGCGGCCAAAATGGACAGGAAAGCACATCTGGAGGTAGCCATGCAAATGTTCAGAGCAGTGTAATTCCAAGACAGAGGTGACAGCAGAGAAATGGTTCATCGCCCCTTGGCTGCATCCAAGTGCAGCAGGCAGAGGCAGACTTAGGGATTTTCAGACAGGGAAGAAATGGATGCCCATCGAAAACACAAGTCATAAACTCACTGAACTTTGGTGCAGATGGTTTCACCCAGCAAGGAAATAATCACTATTACCCTCATGTTTCCCTTTCTAGGATGTGAAAAGGACCTTGGACAGGTGCGGTATCTTCCCCTTCCCCTCCCAGGAGATTCCTGCTTGGGCTGTGGCAGGAATATCCACGTGGAAGAGCTGGGCTGAGCAATGATGGCGGATATGTTCTTCTTAGGAGCCAGGATGTGAAACTTCAGGAAGCAAAAGCTGTTTCTACAGAAGTGAAGACCCCGTGCAGCATCCCAGGCATGATGGAAATGCTAAGGAAATTCAGAGGTACACCGCAGCACATGCAAGGGTCCTGCAGCAGTCTCCTCAGCCCATGTCTGAGGGCCTCTGGATCGGCAGGGGGAAAGATCCTGTTGTAATTTCCATGCAGGGCACGGCTGGGTCACTCCAGTGGGGACAGGTGACACAGGAAACAGGGAAATGGTCAGACAGGTGGATCCCTGTTCCTGCTGCGGGAGGGAGGAGGTGATGCTGTGATCAGGGCTGGCCAGCCAAGTGCCGGTACGCTGAGATTATCCTCTTCCATGTGCCCAAGTCCCAGGGGCTGCCACACCGTGTCCAGGTTAAATCTCTGGGTTCATCTCAACTCAAGGGAAGGGCTGAAGGGAAATCTGGGTCTCTGCATGCAATGGGGAAGGTCTCACAGTGTCCAACAGCCTTCAGCCCCTGGGCCCTGCAGTGTGGTGCAGCCTGCAGTACCCAAGGGCGCTGAGCACCACCCCTGGGATCCCCTTGGGACCATCCTGCCCATTCCCAGGGCTGTGCACAGGCCCCGAGTGCAGGCAGATGAGGCAGCAAGAGGCTGTTCCCTGCTCTCCCTACCTAGCTCCTTTCCATCTTTGTTTGGCCCCTACAGCATGATGCTCTGGGCTTCCTCTTCCAGCCCCATGGCCGTCCCGTCCCTACCTGCTGCTTGCTACTCCCAGCAATTTGGGGCTTTCTGTCCCTCCACCCACTCCCTGCCCTGGATGCAGCTCAGTCCCTGCCCTGCCATTCCTTTGAATGCAGATCCTACTGGCCTGGGCATCTCTTACTCAGGCCTTCAGGCTTTCAGTCCCCGTGTCTGTCATGTCAGCTCTGGCTGCAAAGCGGGGCAGAACGGTCCCTCTCCTGAGGCAATGGGGAGGTGACCCAGACATCAGCCTTAGCCAGGCACGGGCTTGTCCTGGGAGTGCAGACAGGTGCCCGCAGCCCCCAGCACGGGCCCAACTGGCAGGTCCCAGCCTGGTCTCTGCAGCTGTTTCCTGCTCGTGATGGTGCAAAGCAGCAGCCAGCACAGTCCTGCCCACACAGAGCGGCAGCCCAGCAGCTGGTTTCACCCGGGAGGGTCAATGCATCTGTCCTTCAAGAGGCTTTGATGACCCAGCTCAGTCTGTGGTGTGGAGAGGGCCTGAGGCTTTCCTGAGCGGTGCGGGCTTGGCAGGGAAATCTGGGGAGTCTCACTCCTGTCACCTTCCCTGTGTGGCTCAGATGAGCCTGGAGTCAGGCTGAGTGTGGGGGGGCCTGTCCTGGGCCAGTCTGCATCCCGAGTGGTGTGTAAGAGCTGCAGCCCCACGGGGACCCCCCAGCCCTGCCTGGACCTGCCCCTGGAGCATTGCTTCCTGAGAGTGGGGAGAGGGGACAGTGGAGGCACTCCTGGGGGCTCTGGGCCAAGCTCTGGGTTCACGGGGAGGTAGGAGCAGGTGTGAACACACCTCCCGCCCTGGGGGACACTGGGGAGGGGAGGTCAGGCTGGAGCTGTCCAGACCCATGGAGGAGGTGCTGCTTTGAGGTGACCTGGGACTTGCCCCCGGGGCAGCTGAGCTCAGCTGGGCTGCCCTTCATGAATGGGAGAGGCTCTGCAATGAAACCCAGCATGTCCCACTCCTCACACGCACACAATCACAGTCATAGGAAGAAGAACCGGAAGGGACCAGTCAGATCACCAAGTCCCATCCCCTACCATAGGCAGGAGGCAATGGGGCTCAACTGAGCTCCAGGATGTGCTGGTGCAGCCTCCTCTTGAACACCTCCAGGGATGGCCACTGTACTGCCTCTGCTGGGAGTGTGCTCCAGACTTTAGCTATCCACGCAAAAAAAAAAGTGTTTCCCTATGTCTCTCCTAAGGTTTTCTCAACTAGCTTGCACCCATTGCACCATGCCCTCCTGTGGGGAGCCTTGCATGCACAAGCCCAGCCTGTCACCATCCCTTGTGGGTCAGAGGAGCCTGGACCAGACTGACCATGGGGAGGGCCCGCACAGGGCAAGTTTACACCCAGACCAGGGTGCGAGATCTCCCACCCTGCAGGGACACCCCAGCCCTGCCCTGATCCCGGCTGGTTGTTGAGTGAGCAGGGGCTGCGGGGTGTGGGGGTGGAGAGCACACATGGTCCCTGGGGCTGTGAGCCAGTCCCTGCCAGCACTGTATATGCCGGGGGGCCTGGGCATGGCTGGAGGGGAGTTGTGCAGCTCACAACAGGGGACAAATCCCTCTGGGAGGAGAAATGGGATGGAGCTGTCTCTGTTTTCAGCGGGGGTGTTGGGTGGGAGCAGGGGCCGATGTCCTCCAGTGAGCAAATGTCACAGCAGGTCTGGGGACAGACCAGAGTGGCAGGTCCGTTCACACCGGTCCTCTGAGCAAACCCCATCCCAGGCTGCTCGTCCTCCCCAGCCCCCCCTGCACAAGCGCTGCAGGAGTCTCCGGCAGTTCCCAGGGCTGCATTTCCACAGGCCCCAAGGGGCCCCGGACCCCGGTCCTGTTGGGAGCCACTGGGATTTCTGCCCCTAGGTCACTCCCATGTGTTTGGAAACTGCATCTGGACGTGCAGCTTCTGGCACAACGGAGGGGGCCAGTGCGGCAACTGGGCCCCCGGGCCTGGCACTGCGCAGTACTCTGGGGCAGACGGCCCTGGTGCCAGCAGTGTCCCAGGGCCCGTGTACACGGGGTGTCCCTGTCCCAGTGCAGGTCCTCCGGTGGAGACCCCTAGAGCAGACACAGGCCAGGGGGGCCTGGGAGGTGTCTCTTGTGAGCTGAGCCGAGAGGTTTGGGGCAGTCAGTGGGGAAATGCCCCCTCCCCGCTCGACTGCCCCAGACTCACCAGCAATGGGCCCTGTTCTCCTGTGCTTAGTGCCCCGTCAGTGCCCCCCCGCCCTTCCCCTTCCCCCCACCCCTGCGCCCAGCCCCATGCACGGCCCTGCCCTGGGCTGGCTCTGGGGAGGCGCTGGCTGTGGGCTGCCCTGGCTGCAGTGCTGTGCCCACAGGCTGGGGACATGGGGGTCCCCCGGGGCAGAGCAGCCCAGCCTGGGGTGGGGGGGCAGGCACCCCCCTGCTGTCGGCAGCAAACCGAGTGACCCCATCCCCAAGCACAGAGACCCCCGGGCCCTGCCCTCTGCTCCCCCTGCCCCCCCTCCACCAGGCAGGCTGCAATGGGCCCCTCTGCTCCCTGCTGTCCCCCAGCCCGTCCCCCCTCCCTGCAGCCTTCCTGCCCCCCACAGCCCGTGTGACACCAGCTCATGGGGTGGAGCCCACTCCCCTTGCCCCTCAGGCAGAGCAGCCCCACTAGGTGTGGGGGAGGGGCAGGCAGGGACCTGCTGGGATGACATCATCCCATGCCCCTCCCCCTCCCGGGGCCTGCCCTGCCCCCACCCCATGTCCCTCCCCCCTCATGGCCCCAGCGTCCAGGCCGGGAATGCCCCGGGGAGGAAGGGGCCGCTGGGGACGTCCCGCTTTCCTGTTCCCCCATTTCCTGTTCCCCCATTTCCCCGCGGGGCGACGGTGACTCCCTGCAGGGACCAACCCGTGATTCCTGGGACGCGCTGAATTTCCCGTGATCTCGGGACCCGCCTGCCCCCGCCCTGACCCGCGACTCTCTCCCCAGCGGACGTGACTCTGGACCCAGGGACGGCTCATCCCCACCTCGTCCTGTCTGAGAATCGGAAATGTGTGCGACTCGGAGACACCCGACAGGATGTGCCCGACACCCCTGAGAGATTTGATCCTTGGGCCTGTGTCCTGGGCACAGAGCGGTTCGCGGGCGGGAGGCGCTACTGGGAGGTGGAGGTGGGAGACAAGACGGGCTGGGGTCTCGGTGTGTGCAGGGAGTCTGTGCCCAGGAAGCGGTGGGTCACACGGACACCTCCCAATGGATACTGGGTCGTGCGGCTGCGGGGTGGGGGATACGAGGCACAAACCTCCCCCTCGACCCCCCTCCCCATAAGCTTGCGGCCCAGGCGGGTGGGGGTTTTCCTAGACTACGAGGGGGGCGAGGTCTCCTTTTACAACGTGACCGACAGGTCCCATCTCTTCACTTTCACTGACTCCTTCTCCGGGACCCTGCGCCCTTTCTTCTATCCTGGTGTCAATGCTCGGGGCACCAACGCGGCTCCCCTGACCCTGTGCCCGGTCCCAGCCCAGCCCTGAGCCAATCCCTGTCCCTGCCATGACCCGCGGCACAGACTGTCCCCCCCCGCGCCCGACTGCCAGCCCCTCGGTGCCCCGGGGTGGGGGGGCTGGGGTCTCCATCCCAGGAGCTGCTCCCGCCTGGACCCTGCTGCTGCCCTGGCCCAGGGGTCGTCTCCCAAGCCCCCATGCACAGCGCCCTGCTGGGAGGGACCGGCTCCAAACTCTCATCCTTCACTTCCACATCCCTGCATCCCTCGGGGGTTTCACTTGGTTACTTTGTTCCCCTCTCTCAGCGCTGTCCCCCTTTCCCCTCCCTCCCTCCATGCCCTTTTATTTTTGAGATAAACACCTCTGCATTGCACACCTGCTGTATGCACATCATTTCTTACCCTCTGGTGAGCTGAGCGCTTCCTCTCGAAAGCAGGTGCATCTGGGATTCAGGAAGTCTGGTGGTGCTCAAGCTTTCTTGTGTGCGAGTCCAGGGCCACGCACCACGGGCCTCACGTGGGTGGGACGGCAGAAGCGGCCCAGGCCCAGCACACGTCACACTGTGCCTGAGTGCCCGGGGTACAGGGTGCTGGGGGTGGGGGCAGCAGGGAGGGGAGAACAGCATCCCCAGCGGTGCCCCTGGCAGTGCAGCCGCTACGATTTTTTCCCCTCCTGCCCCTGGGGTTGGTGCCCAGAGCGTGTGCCCCAGTCTCCTACTTCCCTCTGCTGGGGCCAGCACAGTGGCTGCCCCAACCTCCCCTACCACACAGATTATTGGTGCTATACTATATAGACAGATGCACCAAAATCCTCCGTCACTTGTAGCAACAAGTCTGCACATGTCTACACAGCAAAGCACTTTCTATTTTATACTGCTGCTTTTATTACACATTTACCAGATTCAGAAAGGAGGCTGCATTGAAAGCTGAGGAACATCCTCATCTGTTATGTGTTAAGTACCACCAAATATGCAATGTGAGACTTGTCCTCCAACATGTGCTCAGTCGGTTGTGTTTTTATGCAACAAGGAGCAATTCCTTCCACGGCTTACCTTATACTGCAGTGTAAGCCTTCCCAGAGAAGCCCTGGGCACCTGCCGAATATGAAAAAAAAAGCATTTTCCCTCCAGACAACATCAGGAAATGACAGAGGATCCTCTACCTTGAAGGGGCAGAGCCTCAGCTGTGAGATGTTGTCATTGTTTCTCTGCACTGAACTGAAGTCAGCCAAGGGTCTGTCCTGGGGAGAGGTCCTAGCTCAGCATGCTCCCAGCTCTACGCAACTATTTGGAGGCTCTAGATGCGTATTTGTGCATGTGATCAATATGTCCCCGTCCCACCAGAGGTGCAGGGAGCTCCCATACAAGAACAGAGCAACTCAGCACAGGGGAGAGGAGAAGAGGAAAAGGGAGAGACGAGAGCAACATGACTTCAATGGGGAACGTGAAACCACCCACTGTGCAACACGGCAGCCAAGTGTTGTGTCCCCAGACAAGAAGGTTTTACCCCGCTTCGGAAATACAAAATGAATCAATGAGGAGCTTTCCTGTATTTCTTTTCCAAATCCGTCATCCAGGTTTCTTATCACTTCAGGAGGGGTTTGGTTTTTGTCTCAAATCCTATACACATTCAGAGAAAGACACACCCAGCTGTTGATCAAGGGCAAGGGATTGCAACAAAGACAAATGAGCGGTTTGTATGAACTGCCGATGCACACGTGGCATTTGTAATCACAGACAATACCGACACCAGAATACTTGGAGGAGATGAGAAGTGAGTTTGTGGTGTAAAGACTAAAGCGTGTGCATCTGGATTGGGCCACCGCTTTCCTAAGGGACCTCTGTGCCGCAAACGAGCTCATGTAACGCCACAAGCGTTGGACCAGGCGTTGGGAGGAGAACAGTTCTTCCTCTCCCTAAGCCCATCACTTGCATGTGTATTTAAAATAAATTGTTAGCAGCGAATTAACCAAAATCAACTCACAATGTTCACCAGTGGAGAGAAGCTAAACCTTAATGTCACGTCTGAAGAGATCTACTGCTCCGTGGCTATGTTTATCTTGAAATTGGTCACTTGAACTTGGTCCCCGTACTCCAAGGCATCTCGAGGATTTGGGCTCATTTCCAGCAACATGCGACCTTGTCCCCGTCCGCTCTCCCTGCGACAATGAACAGCCCCCGCGTTCGAACGGTTGCCAGCAGAGACACCGCGCTCCCTTCTCCACCAGCATTACTAGCCACGCCAGGAGGGACATTAGCAATGCCTACATCTAACTTAAAATTAAAACAAAACTAATTAACCCTGTGCTCTCAGCTACTATACTGAGATTTAACCTAACAGCTATGGAGAATGTCATTCGAGCTCTGGATTTTCTATACCTAACTACAGAGCTGGGGACTGACTTTCCCTTAGAAATCTTAATTTTTATTCTCCACATAGACAATGTAAGCTCCCTTCTTGGCATCATTCAATGCCTACACCTTAAATTTGGAAAAAAACAAATCAATGGAATTAGAGTTATATTTGGAAGACTGGTAAACTGCAGCTAAATACTCAGTATAAAACTTAAATCTCTCAAGGGACAGCCACACAGGTCTTCTTCTCATGGGCACGGTTTCCAGTAGCCTGAAGACACTGCTCAGCACACGGCCCTGAACCTTGGGGCTGTCTGGATGCAGGGGAAAGCCCCCAGGAGCTTTTCCCCCAAAAAGACAAGGCAGGCGTGGAGGGGAGGAGGAGGATGTGTGTACCATTGCTCATATGTTACACCCCAATACTTTTAAAATGCATTTGTTGCCCTTGCTTGTTCTGTAAGGAGAATAGGAAAGAGCATGATTAAAGAGAAGGGGAGTAGATGAATTAAAAGGAGCACGGGGTTAGAAATAAGGACTGGAAGAGCAACATTAAAGGTAGCATGCTCTACAAAGGACAGGCTCATTTGAACACCACTCTTTGAAAGACTTCCCCCAAAATTTCCCTTGTGCTACACAAAGTGCTGACATGAAGAGCACATTTCTGTACCTTGCTTCTCTGCACTTTGCTGCCACAACTGAGTTAGATGCCATGCAGATGCAATGCTGCCTTCCCCAAGGAGCTCCAGGGAGCACGCTGCATTCAAAGGGAAACCTGTGCGATGTGAGCAGAGCGCACAAGGACTCCTGGGAGGGCACAGGGTGGGATTGTTTTCTTGTTTTAAAGTTCAGGCCACTTGGAAGAAGACCTGACATGAGAATGTAACAGCGTACATGTGTTGCACTCGTATGTGGAGCACGACCGCATTGAGATTGGACGACACCTACAATGAGCAGATCTTTTCTGCCTGCAGTGGCCCAGGATTAGGCATTTCCCTGGCACAGACCCCGTAGAAGAGGCAACACGGACGAAGGTAACCACCTGCACTTTCAGAAAACACATGTGAAGTGATAACCCCCGCCCCGACCAAACTTGGGCAGACTTCCTCTTTTGGGGAACGGAGCAGGGCAAGGCATCGTCTTTGAACAGAGAGTCTCTATTCTTGAATCCTGACATGGCCAAATCCTGGGTCTGGAGCAAAGCTGCCAAGAACGGCTTCAAATGTGAACATGGCAACAAAAAAGTGTTTTTTGTAGTTGTTCCTCTGTGTGCTCCAGGGTAAGTGTTTGCAGCAGAAGGCTGGGATTCCTTCCATGGATTTAAAAAGAGGTAAGATGATTCAGAATTAATACTCAGGATAAATTTTAAAAAAAATGTCTGAAAGGGATTACTGAATTAAATTTTGCAATGAATGATGCAGCATCCATTGTGTGATTTAATTAGATATATAAAAGGTAATTGTACAGTGCCCCATAATTACTGATTTAGAAAGAGCTGCCCAATTGTGCACGGAGGACACAGCTGCATTGCAGACATGTCTGGGAGAGCGCCGGAGTGAAACCCCTGGGAGGCCTGGAAAAGCCAACTCCGGACTGTGGGAGAAGCCGGCTGGCTTGACATGTCTGCTAGTAAGATCAAGGGTCAACCAGTTAACCACCTTGATATGAGCCGCCCTCGTTAGGATTCAGAGTCAACACACCGATGCATGCACAGGGCAGCTATGAACTTGGAGCTAGTCACAGACTTGTAGAAAGAAGAAGCGAAAAGGGACGTGGGAGGTCAGTTAGTCTATCTGCTGCTCAGGGCAGGATCAGGCCAGTGGGATAGAGATGCCCCTTATAGACTCAGGAGGGCTCAACCCCGGCCCATGGGGCAGATCCTGCCTGCAGGCCAAGTCACCCATCCCCACAGGTCCAGTGATCTGGTGCTGGGTGAAAGTTTGGAGGTGTTGGGAGCCCCCGGCAGTAGCAGAGGGAAGTAGGAGACTGGGGCACACGCTCTGGGCACCGACCCCAGGGGCAGGAGGGGAAAAAATCGTAGTGGCTGCACTGCCAGGAGCACTGCTGGGGATGCTGTTCTCCCCTCCCTGCTGCCCCCACCCCTGGCACCCTGTACCCCGGGCACTCAGGCACAGTGTGACGTGTGCTGGGCCTGGGCCGCTTGTGCCGTCCCACCCACATGAGGCCTGTGGTCTGTGGCCGTGGACTCGCACACCAGAAAGCTTGAGCACCACCAGACTCGCTGAATCCCAGATGCACCAGCTTTCCGGAGCAAGCGCTTAGCTCACCAGAGGGTAAGAAATGATGTGCAGAGAGCAGGTGTGCAATGCAGAGGTGTTTATTTAAATATAAAAGGGCATGGAGCGGGGGAGGGGAAAGGGGGACAGCGCTGAGAGAGGTGAACAAAGTAACCAGGTGAAACCCCCGAGGGATGCAGGGATGTGGAAGTGAAGGATGAGAGTTTGGAGCCGGTCCCTCCCAGCGGGGTGCTGTG
>NC_143395.1:420330912-420366678 GCF_052110815.1 Crocodylus siamensis | reverse complement strand
AACACCGAAAAATGCAAGGTTTTCCACCTGGGGAGGAAAAACCTGCAGCACCCTTATAGGCTCGGCAGTGCTACGTTGGTTAGCACTACTGAAGAAAGACACTTGGGGGTCATCATTGACCACAAGATGAACATGAGCCTCCAGTGCGATGCTGCGGCTAGTAAAGTGACCAAAATGCTGGCGTGCATCCATAGATGCTTCTCGAGCAAATCCCGGGACGTCATTCTCCCCTTGTACTCGGCCTTGGTGAGGCCGCAGCTGGAGTCCTGCGTCCAGTTTTGGGCTCCACAATTCAAAAAGGATGTGGAGAAGCTTGAGAGAGTCCAGAGGAGAGCCACGTGCATGATCAGAGGTCAGGAAAGCAGATCTTACGATGACAGGCTGAGAGCCATGGGACTCTTTAGCCTGAAAAAGCGCAGGCTCAGGGGTGACCTGATGGCCACTTATAAGTTTCTCGGGGTGATCACCAGGATCTGGGGGAACGTCTGTTCACCAGAGCGCCCCAAGGGACAACGAGGTCGAACGGTCACAAACTCCTGCAAGACCGTTTCAGGCGGGACATAAGGAAGAATTTCTTTACTGTCCGAGACCCCAAGGTTGGAACAGTCTGCCAGCGGAGGTGGTTCAAGCACCTACATTGAACACCTTCAAGAGTAAATTGGATGCTTATCTTGCTGTGATCCTATGACCCCAGCTGACTTCCTGCCCTTTGGGCAGGGGGCTGGACTCGATGATCTTCCGAAGTCTCTTCCAGCCCTAATGTCTATGCAATCTATGAAATTTCTTCACTATGGAAAAATAATGAAGCTATTCCTGTGGTGCAAAGGAGCTACTGTTCAGGAGTATATATGTGAGGTAGTTGGTCTCTAGATACATTTTTAAACATGTGCCAGCTACAGCGCCGGGTGTTTTTAATTAGCAGTCCACACTAATAAAAAGCGCGTAGCACCAAGAAAATGCTGGCAATGCGCTTCGAACTAAAGCACATCAAATGAATTTTAGTTTAAACCGCACCGCCCACCATTTTCTCAGTGCTGATGCATGCTGCAGCACTTGTACAACTGCACCCGATACAGCTCTAGGTAGATTAATTATGTGCTCCAGCAGACTCAATTAACCAAGTCTGCCGCAACGTGCTGGGTTTCCAACATGGTGGAGCAGACTCATGGTCTGTGTATAAATGCCCTAGAGTGCCACCTTGCCCTCCCTTTTGTCTGCCTTTGCTGCTAACCATTTGTCTCTCCTGGATTTACAAGGGCCACTTTCCCTGGTCTCTGACTCAGGAAACTGAATTCACGGCTGGGATGCATAGTGAAATGTAGCCAGCCGGCAGGGCCTGGGACTGTCCCCTGAACCCTGTGGGCTGAGGTGCAGCTGGAAGACCCAGGCCTGGGCCTCCCCCAACATATACCTGGCCCGTCCTGTCAATGCATGTGCAGGGCCCTGTCCCCTCTCCTTTGTCCCTGCTGGGCCCAGGGCCAGAGAGCTGACCCGCTGCAGAGGGAGGCTGAGTTGTCCTCTGTGGCAGAAAGCCACCTTGGTTTCTCCCCAAAATCTCTGCCCTGTGACAACGTGATCAGATGGGCCAGCACAGAGGATTCACACCTCAGGCTGTCTCTTTAGCTAACCTGAGCTGGCTGCAGTCCTGAGGGGAAACTTCACCGGCCTCTGGAAGATGCTTGTGAGTCAGCTACTCGAGCTCTGATTAGATATCTAGCTGGCAGTAACACAGATGCGTGATCAAAAGGCTACCTCAGCCCCACTGTTTGCTCTTGAGAATTTCTAAGATATTGCTCAATCCTGTCCCCTAGTTTCCCCTACCCCTTGCAATCAATAAAGTTCTCCTTTTTGACTGGTGTGGGAGACTTATTGAGCGGTGGGTCTAAATTACTCCTAAGAGACACCTTAGGTCTGCGGACTAAGGGAGACTTTACTTTTTCCCCCCTGACTTGGGGAAGTGCCCCAAGTGCCTGTACCGGGTCGAGTACCCGTTGGACTATTAGGCCTGTGTTTCCCCGAGGACACAGGGCTGAGACAGTCCCTTCTCGGGGTTTATGTAAAAATCGCGGTTCGTTTCTCGGGAGGCGAAAAAAACCTTCAGCCACAGACACACTCTATTAGCAACACAAAAGGTATATATTTGCAAATAGGGTCAGAGAGAGAGACAAAAGATCAAACACTCTGCTGCCCCCGAGGGAAGCTGCCCAGCTGGCTTTATCCCCTCTCTCCTGACCACGTGTGCAGAAGGAGGAACTTTTACAACTCATTTCCGATTCATACAAACATGTATGTGAATACGTCAAATCATGCGTCGCATGTGTATTATAATTAACTACTTAAGTATGCGGGGCGGATAGGCTTATATGTATTAATTCATTACGCATGGGCAGACAGTACCTGAGGTTACAAAAGTCTGAATTTTCCTAGCTTCAAGGCTAGAACTGCAATTTACTCTTATCTGCATGAGAAAAGCTGAGGAGTATATGCTTTACTGTAACAAAGAGATAGTAACTTTGCAAAACAAAGAGGGAGTGATACCTTAATACAAAGAGCTCTCAGTAGCTCTCCCAGTTCTCTCACCAGGGAGGGCTGACAGCTGCGCTGTTTTAACAAGACTTATTGATAATGCATTTTTAATAATATTTCTAACAATATCCCCCCTCAAGATGCTTTCTGATCTTTACTTCATTTGGGCATATCAAGATAATTACGAGGAATTTTTCTGAGGACCATGACTTTTGCTACAGTCTGTGCTTTCAAAGGAACTGCTGCGACCTGCATTCCTTCTACTGTAGTGGTTATCAATCTAGTGAGACAAGGAATAAGGCAAGGGATAAAAATCAAACCAGTCAGAGCACACAAAAGCACAAATCCTACTTTTTTCCACCAGGGTCCTCCAAATAATTGAAACCACCAGTCTTTACTCCACGTGGGTTCCCACGTTTGTATTGGTACATGGGCTATTTTCCTAATCTCTTTGGCAATCTCTAAGACTGCTTTTCCGTTGTCGTCTATTTGGAGGCAACAATTAGAAAGGTTGAACTTTCCACAGACTCCGCCATCCTCTGCGAGTAAATAGTCTAGATCCATTCGATTTTGGTATATGGCTTCCCTCATCTGGGAACTTTGTCAAGCCAGCAACTCGAGAGCAGTGGCAGTCCGGTTAGTAATTACTTCCAAGACGGCCTGCAACCGGATGATTCTATTTAGCATATAAATTGGTGTCCGGTAACCCCAACTTCCATCATTAGCCCATGTAGCTGGTCCATAATACTCAATAATCCTCTGAGGAGGCCACTCATCCTCCTTCCACTTTTGGGAGCCACCCTGTGTCAAACTTACATCAATATTTCTCTTGGCTCTTTTCCAATCATCATACAAAGAGACTCCCAGGTTATTTCCGACCTCAGATGGTAACAAAAAGAAAGATGGTACAATTACTCCAACATAGCAGGTTCCTGTCCACCCTCGTGGTAGTACCGTATAGGCTTTCCTTCCACAAATCCAATAATGTCCTTTCAGGGCCCTGTTTTCCCCTCCCAAGGCTAGGGGGTCACGGCTGTGGAAAAGAAGGGGATAGTATTTGTTGCCCGTCTGCCCTAAAGGGTCAGTGTAATAGTTACTCCGTTTAAACTGACATTTCCATACGCCATCTTTATCCCTATACTCGCACTTGGTTATTTCATTTATGTCATTTAAGGCACTCCAATATGTATTAAACTTTGCCACCGTGCCATTCGGGTGTACCCATTTCCAACTATAGACATAGGTAAATCGTTCACCTCAGGCCTTTTCATATGCCTGACATCTGGTAGGGTTAGAATCGAAAGGTACTATTCTTGTCTTTCTGGTCTGTTGCATCTGCGGGGAGATTGGGATGCTAACGGCAGAATTCCATTCATCAGCATACTTGGTGTATATTTGGGCCCATTTCAATGTCCATGTACACTGACTATGTCCCAAACTTCTCCCCGTACTATTACTGCTAATACAGTACTCTCCTAATGCCACTTGGGAAAGATCCTAGCTGCGGTTTTCATCCCATTCTTGACCAGTACTCTTAACATCCGCCTTGTCACTGACCAACCATTTTGGGGCCAAAGGAAAAGCCCTCCAAGGCCACTGTTCTCTGGCCTCTTGGAGCCCCCCACAGGCCCAGCAGTTGGTAAGATTAAAAGTACCTGCAATTCTTTCCATCATATCAACATACAAATTTGTCCCTGGGGGAGCAATTTGGGAAAGCGAGGGTGTGAGCCAGCGGTTAAGGCTGCTCAATTCTGCTCCTTTCATTATGCAGATAACAACAAGGCACATTAAGATTCCCACCATATTTTCCCTTTTACTTTCTTGTCTAATTTTCTGAGCTTTGATTAAGCCATCTCAGGCGCACTTGGAGATCACCAGTAGGTTCACAGCTCCACTTGCTGGCTTCTTGTTCCGAAGACGACTCAGCTTCCGGAGTGAGTTTGTCTCGGGAGTTGATGTCCTCTAATGCTCGTGGATGTCGCTTCACACGGGTATGGTGTATCCAACGATCATGGCCAGTAATCTTTACAGCGGTGTGGGTTGTTAGAAGTACCTGGAAAGGGCCACTCCACCTCTCAGTCAAAGGCTCCTTTTTCCACCGCTGCACCAAGACCCAGTCTCCCGGGGAGAAGTCATGTACCGGTACATCTAAAGGCAGACGCTGAAAGGAGGCTGCATACCTGTGAAGAGAAAACAAGACAGACTGCAAGGCAATAACATACATATGAAGCTCACTATTACCTAATTCAAAAGTTACATTTTCTCGCATCCCAGGAGGTAAGACTCGAGGCGGCTTGCCAAACATAATTTCATATGGGGTCAATTTGAGGCCCCGTCGGGGAGTGTTTCGAATGCAAGTAAGAGCTAGCGGCAATGCTTTAGGCCACTTAAGGCGTGTTTCAATACAGATTTTGGTGAGCAGAGTCTTTAAAGTCCTATTCATGCGTTCCACTTGTCCTGAACTCTGTGGTCTCCATGGTGTGTGTAGTTTCCAAGTAACCTTGAGAGCTTGTGCGACTTCTTGAACCACTTTTCCCACAAAGTGTTGTCCTTGATCCGACTCGATGGACTCAGGCAGGGAATACCGGGGAATGATCTCCTGTAACAAATACTTCAATACTGTCACTGCAGTGGCAGTCCTGGTGGGCCAGGCCTCGACCCAACCAGAGAGCTGGTCTACCATGACAAGTAAAAACCCGTGATGTCCGGACCGTGGGAGCTCGGCAAATTCAATCTGCCATGCCTGTCCAGGATACGCTGCCCAGGGTCTACCTCCCATTGGCACAGGGTGTTTCCTTCGAGGGTTTACTTTCTGGCATGTGATGCACTTGGTAGCAATGCGCTGAGCTTCTACATATAGCCCTGGGGCTACTGCTTGGCGGATCATTAGATCACCCATGGCCAAACCTCCCATATGGGTTCTTGCATGGAGCTGTTGCAGAACCTCCCGAAGCAATGGCCTGGGTATCATGACTTTCCCTCCCGGTACTATCCACCACCCCTGGGAATTCTTTTCTGCACAAGCTTTCTGTGCAAATTTATCTTCTTCAGGGGAATACTGTGGGACCAAATCCTGAACGTATGGCCATATGGCATGGGACATGGCCTGCTTGGATACCTCTTCCGCTTCTCCCCCAATAAATGCAGCTTCCTTTGCTGCTGCATCAGCCTTTGCATTTCCAAGCTTATGCTTTTTCTCAGCAGCCTTCCCATGGGCCCGTACATGAATGACTGCTACCTCTTTAGGCTGGTGGAGTGCCTCTAGTAGCTTGATAATCTGGGGGCCATTAGCAATCATATACCCAGAGGCCGTAATGAAACCCCTTTCTTTCCACAATAGTCCGTGCGCATGGACTGTAGAAAAAGCATAGCGAGAGTCAGTGTATATATTAACCCGCTGGTCTGTCCCCAGCTGTAATGCTCGGGTGAGAGCAGTGAGTTCCGCGGCCTGTGCCGACCATGAGCTCAGCAATGACTCCCTCCATACTACCTTATCCAAGGTTACCACTGCACATCCTGTTCGTCTTTTCCCATCGATGACAGAGCTGGAGCCGTCCACAAAGTATTCAACATCTGGGTCTTCAATTGGGTCCTCAGCAAGATCAGGTCGCACCTGCGTGGTCTGATTCAGGACCTCAAGGCAGTCATGCGTCGGTTGCCCTGGCTCTGGCAGCAAGGTTGCAGGGTTTAAGGCTGTAGTATGTTTGAAAGTAAGTCCTGGATTAGAGAGCAAAAATATCTCATACCGTGATTGTCTGGAGGGGTTAAGAAATTTCTCTCCCTCAGTCCCTAGGATCTGGGGAACTCCTTGAGGAGTGAGTATTTCCATATCCGCACCCATGACTATCTTCTGGGCTTCCTCAACAACCACTGCTGTGGCTGCCACAGCCCGAAGACAGGCTGGCCACCCGAGTGCAACTGGATCTAGAACCTTTGAATAATATCCCACGGGTCTCCAGGTCAGGCCCGATGGCTGTGTCAGCACCCCTGATGCAACCCCTCGATTCTCATGAACATACAGTCGATATGGCTTTTTACTGTTTGGGATGGCTAAGGCAGGGGGCTGGGTTAATGCTGCCTTCAGCAGATCAAAAGCATGCTGCATTTCTTTATTCCATTTCCATTTAGTGAGACTCTCCTTAGTCAGGGATTCATACAGTGGTCTAGCCTTCCCACCGTAATCTGGTATCCATAGTCGACAGAACCCAGTTAGCCCTAGGAATGCCCGCAGCTCCTTGGGTGACTTAGGTGGGGTTAGACCTTGGATTGCCTGTATGCGATCTGCACTCAGGGCTCTGACTCCTTTTGAGAGCTTATATCCCAAAAATGTGACTTCAGGCTGACATATTTGGGCTTTCTCTCTAGAGACTTTATATCCTTTTTTCCCCAGAGTGTTTAGGAGTGACCTGGTGGCTTCCTCGCAGAGCTGGAAGTTTGGGCTTGCAACTAGCAGGTCATCCACATACTGGAGGAGAGTCACTGCGGGGTGTGATCCCTTCCATTCCCCCAAGTCCTTCAGAAGGGCAAGTCCGAAAATATGGGGGGCTGCTATAAATCCTTGTGGAAGAACTGTCCACATGAGTTGGGCTTTATGGAAAGTATCTGGATCCTCCCATTCAAAAGCAAACAATTTTTGACTCTCTCGGTGAAGGGGAATAGAGAAGAAAGCATCTTTCAAATCTAGCACTGAAAATATCTTAGCTTCCCCCGGTACTTGTGTCAAGATCGTGTGAGGGTTCGGGACTACAGGATGATCTGAAAGGACCTTCTTATTTACAGCTCGTAGGTCTTGGAGCAGTCTGTATGAGACCCCATCTGCCTTCGGCACTCCAAGGATGGGGGTGTTATAGGGTGAGGACCCTTCCACTAGCCATCCGTACCTCTTGTATTTCTCTATTAACGGCTTGAGTCCAGCTCTGGCCGCTCGGCTGAGTGGGTACTGCTTTACCCGAACGGGCCCCTCCCCATCCTTGAGTACAATCCTTACCGGGGAGATGAACTTAGCTCGCGCAGGGGTTCCATCAGCCCATACCGAGGGGTCTACTCCAATCATGTGATCTTCTGGACTTACTGCAGGGCGTCGGTCCTCCAGGAGAGCCATCTGATAGTTCGAGCTCTGCTTGACAGGTAGCTGGACCACCATCTGATCGTCTCTGAAAAAGATCTCAGCTTGCAATTTTGTGAGTAAGTCCCGCCCAAGGAGTGCAACCGGGCAACTTAGAGAATACACAAAGGAGTGCTCGAGCAAATGGTCCCCCACCTTGGTGAGGAGTGGTTTACAAACAGGGAGTCGGGTTTGCATTCCCTCAATCCCTTCCACAAGTACATGCTGTTCACTAGTTCCTGCACAGGGGGGGTTTCCTGGAATCATTGAAAATGTAGCCCCAGTATCCACCAAGGCTTCAAAGTTTTTGCCACCAACCCTAATGGTTACCATGGCATCTTCTCGGGCTCCAACCCAAAGGGTAGTGGTCTTAGATCCCTGTCCCCTTCATTCTGAATCCTCACCCTTGTCTTCTGCCCGCATGAGGTGACCTCTCGGTTCCCCCTCTCTCTTCTCCTTCAACTTCGGGCATTCCCTCTTCCAGTGTCCTTTCTCTTTGCAATAAGCACAAACATCTGCTCCCACTCTTTCTCCCTTCCTCTTCTGTATCCCAGCCTTTCCAGCGTTCCCTCCAGTTATAGCAGCTGCTAGTGCTGCCATCTGTCGCTGAGCCTTTTTATCCTCCTTGCGCTCCTGCACTTGCTCACAATTCCCATACACCTTATATGCAATTTCCACCAGCTCTGAAATCGGTTTCCCAGCACCTCCCTCAGTTTTCTGTAACTTCTTACGGATATCAGCAGCAGATTGACCAATAAACATAAGATTTACCATGCGCTGGTTATCTGGGGCTTCTGGATCCAGATCCGAAAACCTGCGAAACGCCTCATACAGCCTCCCAAGGAAAGCTGAGGGATCCTCCTCTCTTCCCTGTCTCACCTCATACAATTTAGACAGATTGGTAATCCGAGGCACTGCCTTTCCCATTGCTTCCACTATAATTCCCAGATACCGTGCACTTAGCTCTCTGCCCTCTGCAGTATGATTATCCCATCTTGGCTCCTCTACAGGGCAGGTATCACGCAGAGTACGACTAGCAGCACCTTTTGACTCAACTCTAGCTGCCGCAATACGTTCCACTGTCCCCAACACTAATCTCCTCTCCTCCGGGGTTAGGAGGGTCTGGAGCATCATCTGGACATCAGCCCAAGTGGGGCGATGAGCCTGCCCAATAGATCGGAAAAGGTCCCTCATCTTTTCAGGGTCTTCACGAAAAGAGGGGCTCTGATTCTTCCAGTTAAATAAATCTGAAGTGCTAAATGGGGTGTAGACAAAAGTTGCAGTGCCTCCTTCCCCAACAACCTCTCGCATAGGACAGTTCAACACCGGCTGTGACTCTACAGGCTTGCGCAAATAATAACCCTTATTTCCTGATTCAGATGAGGCTCTTGGCTGTGGCTCACACTCTAACTCATTAGGTATGCATTGGTACGTCGGTGGTGGTCTCTCTAAGGGAGGGGGCGGTGGTGCAGAAGGACTGGACCCCGAGGAGGCATCTGACTCATCTTCGCTACCCGGCAGGGCAACCGGAGCGCGGGTCCGGTACTCAGCCAATTCAGAATTCCCCCCCTCATTAGACTCAGGAAGTACAGGCGCCCCCCCCCGAGTCTTTTTCTTAACAAGCATCACATGAGACTTTACTAAGTAATTCTTAATCCAAGGTGGCTGATTTTGAACCACCCACAACCAACAATCAATATAAGGAAACTGATTCCAATACCCATTCTGCATAACAATTTCATGGATAGCTATCACTTCTTTTAGCACAAAGGATCCTTTCGGGGTCCAGTGGACCCCAAATGTTGGCCACTCGAGTTGACAACACTTAGTTAAATCACCTTTTTTCATTTTTATTCCATAATTGGCCGGCTTTGCAAATTTATTAAAATGACATAATAAGACTTTTAGAGGGGTATCAATATTGTTTTCTACACGAGAGCGACTCGTACCCATTTGCCCACAAAAATGCGCCCAAGGCACACCAAATACCAAAAAGATCTCAACAACAGATGATTTACAATGAGAGCTGAGCCTAGAATTTCTCAGCAAACTTACACATCCTTTGTTTAGATCCGTACACCAGATTGGGCAAAGGGAATTTGTATACTCACTCAGATACCCCAGAGATCTCGATCCAAATTCCAAAGTGTGTCTGCCTCTCCAGAAACTCAGAATTTACATGGGATACTTCCTTTAACTTCCCGGATATTCTGACTTACACTTCAAATTCCAGGGGCGAGTCCAAAGTCGGCTCGGTGCGCACTTCCCCTGGTACCGGAGGCGCTCCGTCACTGAATTCCGGGGTAGTCCTCGAGAAGCCCCACGTTGGGCGCCAATTATTGATGTAAAAATCGCGGTTCGTTTCTCGGGAGGCGAAAAAAACCTTCAGCCACAGACACACTCTATTAGCAACACAAAAGGTATATATTTGCAAATAGGGTCAGAGAGAGAGACAAAAGATCAAACACTCTGCTGCCCCCGAGGGAAGCTGCCCAGCTGGCTTTATCCCCTCTCTCCTGACCATGTGTGCAGAAGGAGGAACTTTTACAACTCATTTCCGATTCATACAAACATGTATGTGAATACGTCGAATCATACGTCGCATGTGTATTATAATTAACTACTTAAGTATGCCGGGCGGATAGGCTTATATGGATTAATTCATTGCGCATGGGTAGAAAGTATCTGAGGTTACAAAAGTTTAAATTTTCCTTGCTTCAAGGCTAGAATTGCAATTTACTCTTATCTGCATGAGAAAAGCTGAGGAGTATATGCTTTACTGTAACAAAGAGATAGTAACTTTGCAAAACAAAGAGAGAGTGATACCTTAATACAAAGAGCTCTCAGTAGCTCTCCCAGTTCTCTCACCATTAGGGAGGGCTGACAGCTGCACTGTTTTAACAAGACTTATTGATAATGCATTTTTAATAATATTTCTAACAGGGTGGTGGGGGCGAAGTTACCCCCAGACTAGCGAGTGTGCTCCAGGAGAGGGGTCAGCTGAGCATAAGGCTCCCCTAGGGAGGCTTTCAGAACCTGGAAGGTGGGCGGGCGCAGGGAGGTGGGCGGCTCAATGCAGGAGCACCCGCTACTGGACCGCCACATCCTCTGCCTGCTCCAGCCAGGCTGCTCTGTGTGCATGTTTGCCTATGTCCTCCTTTATGTTATGCTGCCGTTGAAGCTGCATTCACAGAGTTCATGGCTTCTTTGCAGTTTCATTTCCCTCTGGTCTAGCACTCTTCCCCAGCCCAGTTCAGCGTGATTGGACTGGACCGGCCAGTTGTTGCCTCTGTGGGAGAAGTCGTGGTCCTTCCTTGCTGCCTGTCCCCTGCGACGAGTGCGAAGAGCATGGAGGTGCGATGTGTCCGGTCCCGGTTCTCTCCATACATGCACCTGTACTCTGACAGGCAGGATCAGCTTGGAGAGCAGATGCAGGACTATGTTGGGACGAGTCAGCTCTTGAAGGACAACATCACCTCTGGGAGCGTCTCCCTGAGAATACACGGGGTGCGCCCCTCCGACCACGGGCAGTACACCTGCTTCTTCCAGGCTGGTGTCTCCTCTGAAGAGGCTCTGGAGGAGCTGCAGGTCTCCGGTGGGTAACTCCTGCTAAAGTTTGGGCCTGCCCACAGTGCACTGACTGGGGCTGGAGGGCTTAATGGAAGCAGATGCTAGTTCACTCGCCAGTCCCCAGATCCCATCTCCACCTCCAGTTCCTGCAGTGTGCACTCCCTGGGAGAGGAGAGGGATTTATTTCCTGAGAGCAGCCCAGGAGGGTTTTCCATTTACATCCTTACCTCAGGATAGCCTGTGGATTTTGGGGGCTGGAGCGCACCAGGGGAGGACCATGAGGCTGGGGCAGAAGGTTTCAGTGTGACAGACTTTTTCACACTTCATTTGATGAACATGTCATATGTACTGGTGGGAGAGGGATGCTATGGATATGGTCCAGGAACAATGCAAGAGGCAACAATTGTTTTGGTTGACATTTTTCCAGATTATACTGATCTTTATGCAGTTTTGATTATATTGGATATATTTTGATATTTGTACATATGTTGGATATATTGATTTTGATGTGATTTTTCATATATTGATTTTGAGGCGAGAGGCAAACCTTGTGCCTTGCATAACGATGCCCCACTCTTAGAGAAAGTGAGCTGTGGGGAGGGGGGGAACTTTTCATGCATATGGATGCAGACACAAGAGTCCTAAACCCAGTGTGGCAGGAAGCCACCTTGGTTTCTCCCCAAAATCTCTGTGCTGTGATAATGTGATTAGGATGGGCCCAGCAGAGGAGACACACCCTTATCCTATCTCTTTAGGTAACCTGAGCTGACTACAGTCCTGAGGGAGGGGGAACCTGCTCCCTCTGCCTACGGGACTGGTATCAGGTACCTGGGTGAGGGGCTTCTACCTGGTGGGCTGGAGTCTGCCCAGCATCTAGTGATGTATTTCAAATTGGTTGGCCGACAGCCAAGCTGAGCTGGCCCACACTGGACCAGTGAATGAGGTCACAGGCGCTATATAAATTAAGACTGCCCAGGAGGAGGGGGCAGCAGCCATGCAGGGGACTCAGAGGAGCTTTACCATCTGAAACTGGCTCTCTCCCCCAAAACTCACGAGCTAGAAATGGCCTGCCTCCAGAGGGAATCTTCACCTACCTTTGGAAGATGCTTGTGAGTGAGCTACTTGAGATCTGATAAGATATTTAGCTGGCAGTAACTCAGAGGCGTGATCAAAAGGCTGCCTCAGCCACACTGTTTGCTCTTTAGGATTTCTAGGATATTGCTCAATCTTGTACCCTATTTTCACCCTACCCCTGTAACCAATAAAGTTCTCCTTTTTGACTGGTGTGGGAGACTTTTTGAGGAGTGGGTCTAAATTATGCCTAAGACACCCCTGAGGTCTGAGTACTAATGGAGACTTCCATTTTTGCCCCTGACTTGGGGAAGTGCCCCAAGTGCCTGTACTGGGTCAAGGACTTTAGGCCTGTGTTTCCCCGAGGACACAGGGTCAAGAGAGTCCCTTCTCGGGGTGGTGGTGGCTACGTTACCCCCAGGTTAGTGAGTGTGCTCCAGGAAGGGGGTTGGCTGGATATAAGGCGCCCCTAGGGAGGCATTGGGAGCCTGGAAGGTGGTCGGGTGCAGGGAGGTGGGCGGCTCAACGCAGGAGCGCCCCCTACTGGCCCGCCACATCCACAACCTCAGCTTGTAAGATATTGGGGTGCCAGGGACAGATGGTACAGGAGCCAAGATATACCCTGTCCTTGCTGTGGCGGTACTGACATAGCCCCTTCCCCACTGTCAGACTTGAGGCACACGTGCCAAGCAAAGTGCCATAACGTGCCACACGCTGGCACCCATGCTGGGATTGCTAAGCTCTGATCCAGCTTGTAGGGGCTATCAGCTAGCCCCTCTTCCACAGAGCTGGGGTGCACCTGGGGTGATAACAAATGCCTTCAGGTCAGGGGCATCACAGCTGGCAGAGGTCCCATAAGGTGAGGACAGTTATGCAGGGGTTGACAGGGGAGAAATGAAGGGGACAGCCCTGTGACAGGCTGGTTCCTGCCCAAAGGCTCGAGGTCTGGGCTCAGTTCCCTTGCCTGGGTGCTGGACCCAGCTCTCTGTAATGCCTGGGAAGGCTGCTGGACCCCGTTAGTGTCACGATGGCTCCAAGGGACTCTGGTGTTTCAGCAGCTCCCTCTGCCACAGGCCTGATGAGAACCTGTGATCATCCTCTGCCCTTGTCAGTCTTAAGCATTGCCCTCCAAAATGAACTGACATTTTTTGAAATCCTGCACCATGGTGAAGGCACCCTGCAGAGCTGTTTCCTATGTGTTTATGAGTCAGGGGCAGTTTGTAATCTCTGGTTCCCTGCCTGTGAACACCCTGTCTCCTCAGCCGTCCTCCTCCCTGCTTCTATTGCTCCCTTGCCCTCATCCTTCATTTCTCTCCACTCAGTTTCATTCTTCCATTTACTTTCCCTTTGGCCCCTCGGCCCCTCGGCCCCTCCTCTCTCTTCTTAGAAGCTGACTTGCAGGAAATGAGCTGTTGCGCTCAGGAAGGCACCACCCAGGATGGGCCCAGCCTGCACAGAGCAGGAAGAAGAATCAGCAGAAGCCGGGGCCGTGCAGCCTCAGACCCTCCAGGACAGGACATGGCTGAAGAGGCCGCCTGTGCCATCTGCCTGGACCTCCTGCAGGAGCCGGTGACCATCGGGTGTGGGCACAACTTCTGCCGAGCCTGCATCACCCAGTACTGTGAGGACCGTGTCCGTGGCTCAGGCGACGCCGTCCCCTGTCCCAGCTGCAGAGCAGAGTTCCAGGTTGGGAGCTCCCGGCTCAACACGCAGCTCAAAACCCTGGTGGAGAAGATTAAAGAGCAGAGTCTGAAGCCAGGAAAGGAGAAGATGGAGAATCAGTGTGTGGAGCACGAGGAGAAGCTCAAGCTCTTCTGTGAGGAGGACGGGGAAGCCATCTGTGTGATCTGCAGGGAGTCCCAGGCTCACCGCGGTCACACAGTGCTCCCCATCCAGGAGGCTGCCAAGGATTACCAGGTAGGTGACACCACTGACCCGGGAGAGCCCGTTGCACAGACACACACTTACCTGGCAGGGGCAACACCGTGTGTTTGGGTCCAAGCATGCAGTTTTCCTTAAGTGTCCCTGGGGATGTCTGTTCTCCTGCCGTGGCTTAGTACCTGTCGGGGTGTTGGGGCTTAAAGCCCACTTTATGGAAATGGGAGGCTCCTCCCTAACTTGCTTCTGCACCCATATGGCCGAGGGCAGGCGAAACTTGGGGGCATCCAAACCCCAAGCCTCCAGGCTTGCGCCTGCACATAGGCTGCCTGTCAGAAGACTTTGGAAATACCTGAGGCCCCTGGTGGGGGTGGAGGACGTGTGCCCATTGTAGGGCCACGTACGGTTCTGGACTGACTCATGGATTTGGACTTGATTTGGCTGATTTGGCGTGGAACGTGAAAAATGGCTTTAAACAAACAAACAGAACAAAACTCACTGGCAGGAGAGATACCATGACTGGTTTCGGCTCGGGTGGTTGTACTTACCAGGAAGGGCAATCCCCCTCTCCTCGGTCTTGAATGACTTATAGCAGTTGAGTTGAAGGTCTATTGCTTGCACTGCAGGCAAGCTGACCCCTGAGAGAGTCTGCAAATGCCTCCCGATGCAGGATCTTGGCTACAAGACTTATTATGTTCATAGGGTTCAGCTCTTGGGCTTCCCTTTAGCTTGCTCCTTCAGCCTTTTGGTGGAGTGAAATTAGTGGGCATCTGGGCTCCGAGGCCTCTGGGCTTGTGGCTTGCACAGAGGATGCCTGCCATGTACCGGGCAGTATCTGAAGTCCCACGCTGAAGTGTCTGCAAGGGAGGGTACTTGCCGGTGGTCGTGCAGCACGGACTTGAGTGATTGAGCTCTGCTTCGCTGACAGAATTGAGAACTGATTTGGCCCAAGAGATAAAATTAGTTAACAGTGGTGGGCCAGTCTGGGTTGCTCCTGTGCTGAGCCTCCCACCTCACTGCTCCTGGCCGAAAACCATGCTCTGAGTGTCTCCCCTGTGGCACCTAAGTCCAGTCAACCCCCTTCCTGGAGCCCAGTCACAAGCCTGGGGTAACCGCTGCTACCACCCGGACTCGGGTCTTTGGTAGGGCTCTGTGCCACCCAGGGCACACAGACCCTGCAGACCTTGGGGTTGCTTAACCCACTGTGGGATTTCGGGGTGCTTCCTTCCTACAGGAGGAAAAGAAAAGCTAAGCCCACCTTAGCAAGCCTAGCAAAGTTAGCTAACAGGGCTGGTCTAAGGTGGTTACTACAGGGTGTCATAGCTGCCCTCAGGGCACGTCCTGTGCTGAGCCCCACAACTTTCTTGGCCTCAGCCCTCTTTGTGTCACGTCTCTGGGCCCCTTGGCCCTGTCTTGCCAGTGTGTCCCAGCCCCTGGGATCCCTGGCCCAGGGTGGGCAATCCCTGGCCTTTGAACTCAGCTCAGCCCCCAGAACAAACTGAACAGGGCAACGCAGAGGGCTGATAGTATTTTCTCCATACAATGCAGCTCAGAATATGACACAACTTGGGTTTGAAAGGCAGAATAAAGATAAAAGAGCTTTTCCTGTAGCAAGTAACAGAGGAGCAGCAGCCTGGGAGCAGAAACTGCTCCCTCTTCTGCTCCAGTGCAGATTTGACTTTCACTTCTGCTCAGCAGAAACTCTTCTCACCACATTTCTCACATGTAATGCACACTACAATTTCCAGCAGCTGGTTTTGAGGGGAAAGGCTGTGTTGTATGTGAAAAAGTATGGTCATTTTCTAGATTAAATGAAGTGTTTCATAGAGTCTCATGGGATATAACTGGCCAGACTGGAGGGGACAGGGGTCATGGCTGCGCTGTGCGGCAGCTCAGGAGCTGTCTCGGAGGGAGACGGCAGCACGGTCTGTGTAGGTGGGAGCGATGTGTCTGGAGCAGGAGGCGCCGGGAGGGCCCTGGGGTGTGCAGGGCAGGGGCCTGATCCTGTTCAACAATCCTGTCTGTGACCTTGTTACTGGACTGGAACTGGGCTCAGAAAGTCTGTGGTTGACACTGAGTTGGGAGGTGTTGCCAATGGGCCCAGATTCACGCTGAATGGCTGCAGGAGTGCTGAGCTTTAAGGAATCAGTCTCCATGCCCCGGGATTGTCCTTCTGGAAAGGTTTTGGCTGATCATAGAGCATGCATGCCAGAGCCTCCAAATCCACATTACTCCAGAGTTGGGAATGCTTTTCTCTCCCTTTCCCAGAAAAAAATCTCTGGACTACAGTCCCCTAGACTAGATGCCAGCACTCACTGCTTGAATTAACTGACCAGTCCCAGGTGTCTCAAATGCTGCGTTTCAGCCTAAGAAGAGCCTGTGGGGGGGGGGGAGGGGGGGGGGGAAGGGTGTGTTGTGTGGGATGCTGCAGGTCAAAGCAAGTGAAGGACTGTGGGGGTAAGGGGATGACAAAGCATCCTCTGGTAGGAGCACATGGCAGCCACCACCTCTCTTGTCCAGGTCTCCACCTCCAGTTCCCTTACATCTCCCTGCCATGCCTTGTTGTTAAGAAAATTGAAGAGAGGTCAGATGATAAGAGGAGAGCTAAGATCCACCTGGATGAGGACGGTCCTCTTCACAAGCCTCTTTCCACTCCTACATCCTGCTCCTTCCTACTCCTGGCCAAGTGTCCAAATGTGTAGCCTTACCCCTGGGATCCTGAACCCCTCAGTCGGCAATTGCCACTCGCTCTGCTGCCCCAAGCCAGAAGTCACAGTGTCTCCTGGTGCACGGCATCACAAGTACTTGTCAGTGAATTCAACACTCCCCCATTCGTACAAGAGAAGATCAAGTGGTTGTCACCGAATCCCCCTGCTTCACTTAATCCACAGGAGGTTAATTCATGATTAGTCACCAGCCTCCCTTGATTCCCCCCAAAATGAATTAATATCCATGAATTCCACAGTCCCACCCAATCCGTGGCTGAGCACTTCATCATCAATGAACTCACCAGCCTCCCTTGGTGCCCCAAAGATCAGTTAGTTATTCCTGAATATATAAGTCTTCATCCTTCATACTAATTACATTAATTGTCCTGCTTTTTTTCTCTGTAGTTTTGTGCTCTGCATCTCCACGTGTGGTGCACAGCATTTCCAAAACCAGCCATGCATTCCCCACACCAGTTGTAGTGTGGGCCGGATCCTTGTTTTTGAGCCCACTGGAGCTCCTGGGGACCAGTAAGAGCTGGCTGCCTCCATGTATGACTGTGTGCAACAGGGAACCTGCTCCTTTGTCCCCGACAGCACATGGACCCTTTTTCTGGGTGCTCCGGTGCCCACGCAGCCCCACTGGGCTTTCGGAGTAGGTCTGCCCTCGCACCCTGCCCTGCCAATGTTTTCGCTCTGCACAGGGGCCGGGCCCTGCTGTGGAGTCTCTGGGAGACCAGAGGAAATCTGGAGAGGGACCAGGCGTGAAATCACAGGGCAAAGCCTGTGCTGCAGACCTGCCCCCTTCCAGCCCACCCCTCCTGCCCCAGCAGTACCCAAGCCTGTTTCCCAAACTGGCCCAAGGGTGAGAAATGCCAACGGGCACGAGCCCCTCAGACACCTCATTTCTGAATGCTTCTTGGCCACTGTTTGATGCAGAGGCATCTGGGGGAAATGCAGGGCATTCTGGGAAATGCACTTCTGCCGAGGGGCAGCAGCTGGACTTTGCTGGTGCTGGAGGGAGATGTTGCCCCATTTTTTGCTGCTAAAAAACAGCAGGTTTTTTGCCTGCTCATGAAGCGTGTCTGCAGAGCAACCCTGAGGTGACTTCTCCCCTCACAGCAGTTTCAGCTGCTGCTTGTACCCGGTGCCAGCGCCCCTGAGCCAGCGCCTGCAACGAGGGGTCGAGAGGAGCGGGGAGGGGGCTGGCCAGCAAGCCCCCCACACGGCTGCTTCTGCCGCTTGCTTTCCCTGCACATTTACTGATCCCGTATCAAGCCCTCCTTGTCCCGACACGTGTCAGGGTCAGGAATAAGGATCTGATGCTTCTCCTGCCAGGTGCAGCTCCAGCGGGCCCTGGATCCTCTGAGGAAGGGGCTGGAGAGAGCCCTGGCGATGGAGGCCACGGAGAAGGACACCACCACGGCGTGGGAGGCAGGTGCCAGTCTGTGCTCCTCGAGAGCTCGTTCCCGTGGCAGAGCTGGCGGTGAGGGGTGGGGGAGCTGCAAGATTTGCCCCGAGGGGCTGTGTGTCATGGAGGGAGCTCTTCCTCGACATCGGGGGATGCTGCGGTCTGGGGGAGAGCTGGGACCAGACTGGGCTGAGGTGCTGGCAGCTTAACCCCTTCCTTGCCACTCTCCCAGGGGTGGGACCGAGCCACTGCTGCTGGCCTGGACGACATACTTTACCTCCCATAAAATGGGCCACACTTTGCAAGCTAGAGCCATGTTTGCTCCCAGAGCTGCTGCACTCTCTGCACACCCCGAAGCCCATGTCTGTGCCTGTCCCAGCTGTCCCAGGGCTGTGGCACCGCAGCAGGATTTCCATCACATCAGTGTTTCGGTTTCTGTGAGATTCCTCTAGCAGCTCTCTGAAGTCTAAAAGCCTCGTATCAGGATGGGCATCGCTGAGGCAGAGGAGGAGTGGTGCAGAGCCCTTCCTGCGGGGCCCGGGGGCAGGGCAGGCTGGGCACTCGGCATTACCCTGCCCTGCGGGGAGGGGGAGCCCTGAGCTCTTTCACCCCCGGTGCCCCCGCGTGAAGGGAAAGGGGCTCTGGAGTTTGCTGTTCCCCACCCCAGGGCCAAGGGGAGGCAGTGCGTGTTCCCCTGCCCTGGGCCCGTGCACAGGGGCTTCAAGGCTCCCCGGCCCGGGCAGCTCTCACCGGGGCAGAGTTCATGTTTTGTGGGACTGGTGCGGGCTCCTTCTTCCGCCCTGCAGCCCCTTCCTCACGTGTCTCTTCTGTGCTTTTCCTGGTTCTTGGGCTGTCATTTTAGGATCTTCCACTTTCCCCACCCTGGAAGGGAAAAGCCCCTGGCAGAGGAGCCTGTCTCCTATGTAGAGAGCTCCTGTTGGTGAAGGGGGCTCTCTTGGGGTCCTTCCCACCCATCTCCCTTGGCCAACACAGGCTCCAAGTGCTTTCCATGAAGCATCTCCTGCATGTCTCGCCCCAGGCCTGGCACAAAAGCACGGACATCAACAGATCAGCCAGAGATGACCCGTGGCCCACTGGGTTTTGCTGCAAGCCCCAGAGCCTTTACAGAGGCCCCAGATCCTAAATCTCTGCTTTGGATAGCAGCCCTTTTGCTATGGGGTGAAAGTATTGTGTGATCCTTTCTCTAGAGAGTGCATCACTATATGTAATGTGTGTATCATATA
Organism: Crocodylus siamensis; assembly: GCF_052110815.1. NCBI lineage: Eukaryota > Metazoa > Chordata > Crocodylia > Crocodylidae > Crocodylus > Crocodylus siamensis. The sequence goes on along the minus strand of NC_143395.1, from coordinate 420,347,169 downwards.
TCCGGTGACAGTATAGCTACTGACAAAGGGCTGCACACCCTGAGTTCATGCCTTCCCTCTGCCAATGCAAAGTTGAAAGTGGAGATGGCAGCTCACACTTGTTTTTGCTGCTTGTCCTGGAAGAACAAGGTAAAGCGACAGAGAGAGAGCATCAAGTCTGAGTGCGAGAAGCTGCGTCGCTTTGTGAGCGAGGAGGAGCAGCGGCTCCTGCAGAGCCTGGAGGAGGAGGAGAGGGAGACGCTGCGGCGCCTGGAGGCCAACGTAGCCCAACTCTCCCGGCAAAGCGCCTCCCTGCGCAAGCTGATCTCGGAGATAGAGGAGAAGAGCCGGCAGACCCCTGCTGAGCTGCTGAAGGTGAGCGTGCGCTGCTGATCCGGCCCCCAATGCTGCTGCCGTCTGGCACAAAGCAGCCCTCGGCCTGGCCCCCAGACCTGGTGGAGACTGGGCCAAGACTCAGGTGAGACTTTCCATCAGTCTGGAGATCTACCAGTTTGTCCTGGGAGGAAATTCTGATTTGGGAGAAGTGCCAGGTTATTAGTCATGAAGGCTTCTTGCAGAGATGAGCATAAAAAGGGCTGTACTGTACGTCCAGTGTGTCCCCGCACTGAACCCAGTGCGTCCCCAGACGAGGCGTCACATTAGTTGGACCTGGCTTCCCAATGTCTGTGTAGACTGGGGGCTTCAGTGGGGCTTTTCTGGAGCTTATCTCTAATAGTTGATTGAATCTGCTTTATATTAAAGCACCAAAAAGCCTTGCTGAAGTGCATGATCTATACAGATGCTGTGGAGCGAGGTCAAACTAACATGCTGCCTCTTCCAGTAAAGCCCAGGGTTTTGGGGGTTTTTTTAATCATTTCTGTCAGCAGCAAAAATGGACAGGAAAGCACATCTGGAGGTAGCCATGCAAATGTTCAGAGCAATGTAATGCTGAGACAGAGGTGACAGCAAAGAAATGGTTCATCGCCCCTTGGCTGCATCCAAGTGCACCAGGCAGAGGCAGACTTAGGGATTTTCAGACAGTGAAAAAGTGGATACCCATAGAACGGACAAGTCATAAACTCACTGAACTTTGGTGCAGATGGTTTCACCCAGCAAGGAAATAATCACTATTACCCTCATGTTTCCCTTTCTAGGATGTGAAAAGGACCTTGGACAGGTGCGGTATCTTCCCCTTCCCCTCCCAGGAGATTCCTGCTTGGGCTGTGGCAGGAATATCCACGTGGAAGAGCTGGGCTGAGCGATGATGGGGGATATGTTCCTCTTAGGAGCCAGGATGTGAATCTTCAGGAAGCAAAAGCTGTTTCTACAGAAGTGAAGACCCCGTGCAGCATCCCAGGCATGATGGAAATGCTAAGGAAATTCAGAGGTACACCGCAGCACATGGCAGGTCATTGGCAGCAGCGAGAGCCGTGCTGGGTGCACTGGGGATGTAGCACACACAGCACAGGGGGATGTGACTGCCGTGTTGGCAGAGAGCCTCCGCGGTCCTGCAGCCGTCTCCTCAGCCCATGTCCGAGGGTCTCTGGATCAGCAGGGGGAAAAGTCCTGTTGTAATTTCCATGCAGGGCACGGCTGGGTCACTCCAGTGGGGACAGGTGACACAGGAAACAGGGAAATGGTCAGACAGGTGGATCCCTGTTCCTGCTGCGGGAGGGAGGAGGTAATGTCAGGATCAGGGCTGGACAGCCAAGTGCCGGTGCGCTGAGATTATCCTCTTCCATGTGCCCCAGTCCCAGGGGCTGCCACACCGTGTCCTGGTTAAATCTCTGGGTTCATCTCAACTCAAGGGAAGGGCTGAAGGGAAATCTGGGTCTCTGCATGCAATGGGGAAGGTCTCACAGTGTCCAGCAGCCTTCAGTCCCTGGGCCCTGCAGTGTGGTGCAGCCTGCAGTACCCAAGGGAGCTGAGCACCACCCCCGGGATCCCCTTGGGGCCATCCTGCCCGTTCCCAGGGCTGTGCACAGGCCCCGAGTGCAGGCAGATGAGGCAGCAAGAGGCTGTTCCCTGCTCCCCATTCCCAGCTCCTTTCCAGCGATGTTCGGCCCCTACAGCATGATGCTCTGGGCTTCCTCTTCCAGCCCCATGGCCGGCCCATCCCTACCTGCTGCTTGCTACTCCCGGCAATTTGGGGCTTTCTGTCCCTCCACCCACTCCCTGCCCTGGATGCAGCTCAGTCCCTGCCCTGCCACTTCCTTTGAGTGCAGATCCTAGGGAAACTTCTCTCCTGGCCCGGGCATCTCTTACTCAGGCCTTCAGGCTTTCAGTCCCCATGTCTGTCATGTCAGCTCTGGCTGCAAAGCGGGGCAGAACGGTCCCTTCCCTGAGGCAATGGGGAGGTGGCCCAGACATCAGCTGTAGCCAGGCACGGGCTTGTCCTGGGAGTGCAGACAGGTGCCCGCAGCCCCCAGCACGGGCCCAACTGGCAGGTCCCAGCCTGGTCTCTGCAGCTGTTTCCTGCTCGTGATGGTGCAAAGCAGCAGCCAGCGCAGTCCTGCCCACACAGAGCGGCAGCCCAGCAGCTGGTTTCACCCGGGAGGGTCAATGCATCTGTCCTTCAAGAGGCTTTGATGACCCAGCTCAGTCTGTGGTGTGGAGAGGGCCTGAGGCTTTCCTGAGTGGTGCGGGCTTGGCAGGGAAATCTGGGGAGTCTCACTCACCTTGCCCAGAGCTGTCACCTTCCCCATGTGGCTCAGATGAGCCTGGAGTCAGGCTGAGTGTGGGGGGGCCTGTCCTGGGCCAGTCTGCATCCCGAGTGGTGTGTAAGAGCTGCAGCCCCACGGGGACCCCCCAGCCCTGCCTGGACCTGCCCCTGGAGCATTGCTTCCTGAGAGTGGGGACAGGGGACAGTGGAGGCACTCCTGGGGGCTCTGGGCCAAGCTCTGGGTTCACGGTGAGGTAGGATGAGGTGTGCACAGACCTCCTACCCCTGGGGGACACTGGGGAGGGGAGGTCAGGCTGGAGCTGTCCAGACCCATGGAGGAGGTGCTGCTTCGAGGTGACCTGGGACTTGCCCCGGTGCAGCTGAGCTCAGCTGGGCTGCCCTTCATGAATGGGAGAGGCTCTGCAATGAAACCCAGCATGTCCCACTCCTCACACGCACACAATCACAGTCATAGGAAGAAGGACCGGGAGGGACCGGTAAGATCACCAAGTCCCGTCCCCTGCCATGGGCAGGAGGCAATGGGGCTCAACTGAGCTCCAGGATGTGCTGGTCCAGCCTCCTCTTGAACACCTCCAGGGATGGCCACTGTACTGCCTCTGCTGGGAGTGTGCTCCAGACTGTAGTTACCCACGCAGAAAAAAAGTTTTTCCCTATGTCTCTCCTAAGGTTTTCTCAACTAGCTTGCACCCATTGCACCATGCCCTCCCAAGGGGAGCCTTGCATGCACAAGCCCAGCCTGTCACCATCCCTTGTGGGTCAGAGGAGCCTGGACCAGACTGACCATGGGGAGGGCCCGCACTGGGCCCGGCTGCACCCAGACCAGGGTGTGAGATCTCCCACCCTGCAGGGATCCCCCAGCCCTGCCCTGATCCCGGCTGGTTGTTGAGTGAGCAGGGGCTGCGGGGCCCGGGGGTGGAGAGCACACATGGTCCCTGGGGCTGTGAGCCAGTCCCTGCCAGCACTGTATATGCCGGGGGGCCTGGGCATGGCTGGAGGGGAGTTGTGCGGCTCACAACAGGGGACAAATCCCTCTGGGAGGAGAAGTGGGGCTGGAGCTGTCTCTGTTTTCAGTGGGGGTGTTGGGTGGGCGCAGGGGCCGATGTCCTCCAGTGGGCAAATGTCACAGCGGGTCTGGGGACAGAGGAGGGGCAGGTCCGTTCACACCGGTGCTCTGAGCAGACCCCGTCCCAGGCTGCTCGTCCTCCCCAGCCCCCCCTGCACAAGCGCTGCAGGAGTCTCCGGCTGTTCCCAGGGCTGCATTTCCACCGGCCCCACGTGGCCCCGGAGCCCCGGTCCTGTTGGGAGCCATTGGGATTTCTGCCCCTAGGTCACTCCCGTGTGTTTGGAAACTGCATCTGGACGTGCAGCTTCTGGCACAACGGAGGGGGCCAGTGCGGCAACTGGGCCCCCGGGCCTGGGACTGCGCAGTACTCTGGGGGCAGACGGCCCCGGTGCCAGCAGTGTCCCAGGGCCCGTGTACACGGGGTGTCCCTGTCCCAGTGCAGGTCCTCCGGTGGAGACCCCTAGAGCAGACACACGGCGGGGGGGCCTGGGACATGTCTCTTGTGAGCTGAGCCCAGAGGTTTGGGGCAGTCAGTGGGGAAATGCCCCCTCCCCGCTCGACTGCCCCAGACTCACCAGCAATGGGCCCTGTTCTCCGGTGCTTAGTGCCCCGTCAGTGCCCCCCCTGCCCTTCCCCTTCCCTCCCCACCCCTGCGCCCAGCCCCATGCACGGCCCTGCCCTGGGCTGGCTCTGGGGAGGCGCTGGCTGTGGGCTGCCCTGGCTGCAGTGCTGTGCCCACAGGGCTGGGGACATGGGGGTCCCCCGGGGCAGAGCAGCCCAGCCTGGGGTGGGGGGGCAGGCACCCACCTGCTGTCGGCAGCAAACCGAGTGACCCCGGCCCAGGCACAGAGACCCCCGGGCCCTGCCCTCCGCTCCCCCTGCCCCCCCTCCCCCGGGCAGGCTGCAATGGGCCCCTCTGCTCCCTGCTGTCCCCCAGCCCGTCCCCCCTCCCTGCAGCCTCCCTGCCCCCCACCCCCTTCCCCACAGTGCCTGCGACACCAGCTCATGGGGTGGAGCCCACTCCCCTTGCCCCCCAGGCAGAGCAGCCCCGCTAGGTGTGGGGGAGGGGCAGGGCGGGGACCTGCTGGGATGACATCATTGCATGCCCCTCCCCCTCCCGGGGCCTGCCCTGCCCCCACCCCATGTCCCTCCCCCTCGTGGCCCCAGCGCCCAGGCCGGGAATGCCCCGGGGAGGAAGGGGCCTGGTGGGGACGTCCCGCTTTCCTGTCCCCCCATTTCCTGTCCCCCCATTTCCCCGCGGGGCGACGGTGACTCCCAGCCGGGACCGACCCACGATTCCTGGGACGCGGCGAGTTCCCCGTGATCTCGGGACCCGCCTGCCCCCGCCCTGACCCGCGACTCTCTCCCCAGCGGACGTGACTCTGGACCCAGGGACGGCTCATCCCCAACTCGTCCTGTCTGAGGATCGGAAATGTGTGAGACACGGAGACACCCGACAGGATGTGCCCGACACCCCCGAGAGATTTGACACTTGTGCCTGTGTCCTGGGCGCGGAGGGGTTCGCGGGCGGGAGGCGCTACTGGGAGGTGGAGGTGGGAGACAAGACGGGCTGGGCCCTGGGCGTGTGCAGGGAGTCTGTGCCCAGGAAGGGGTGGGTCACATACACACCTGGCAATGGATACTGGGTCGTGTGGCTGCGGGATGGGGGATACAAGGCCCTCACCTCCCCCCCGACCCCCCTCCCCGTGAGCGTGCGGCCCAGGCGGGTGGGGGTTTTCCTGGACTACGAGGGGGGCGAGGTCTCATTTTACAACGTGACCGACAGGTCCCATCTCTTCACTTTCACTGACTCCTTCTCCGGGACCCTGCGCCCTTACTTCAATCCTGGTGTCAATGCTGGGGGCACCAACGCGGCTCCCCTGACCCTGTGCCCGGCCCCAGCCCAGCCCTGAGCCAATCCCTGTCCCTGCCACGACCCGCGGCACAGACTGTCCCCCCCCCCCGCGCCCGACTGCCGGCCCCTCGGTGCCCCCGGGGTGGGGGGGCTGGGGTCTCCATCCCAGGAGCTGCTCCCGCCTGGACCCTGCTGCTGCCCTGGCCCAGGGGTCGTCTCCCAAGCCCCCATGCACAGCACCCCGCTGGGAGGGACCGGCTCCAAACTCTCATCCGTCACTTCCACATCCCTGCATCCCTCGGGGGTTTACCTGGTTACTTTGTTCCCCTCTCTCAGCGCTGTCCCCCTTTCCCCTCCCTCCCTCCATTCCCTTTTATATTTAAAATAAACACCTCTGCATTGCACACCTGCTCTCTGCACATCATTTCTTACCCTCTGGTGAGCTGAGCGCTTGCTCCGGAAAGCTGGTGCATCTGGGATTCAGCGAGTCTGGCGGTGCTCAAGCTTTCTGGTGTGCGAGTCCAGGGCCACGCACCACGGGCCTCACGTGGGTGGGACGGCACAAGCGGCCCAGGCCCAGCACACGTCACACTGTGCCTGAGTGCCCGGGGTACAGGGTGCCGGGGGTGGGGGGCAGCAGGGAGGGGAGAACAGCATCCCCAGCGGTGCCCCTGGCAGTGCAGCCGCTACGATTTTTTCCCCTCCTGCCCCTGGGGTCGGTGCCCAGAGCGTGTGCCCCAGTCTCCTACTTCCCTCTGCTACTGCCGGGGGCTCCCAACACCTCCAAACTTTCACCCAGCACCAAATCACTGGGCCTGTGGGGATGGGTGACTTGGCCTGCAGGCAGGATCTGGCCCATGGGCCAGGGGTTGAGCCCTCCTGAGTCTACAAGGGGCATCTCGATCCTGCCGTCTGTCTGACTTCACGCTAACACAGCTAGCTGCCTCTCTCAGGCCACATCACTGGTTCTCCACTGTTTTTAGACTCTTTCAACTCAAGGCACCCTCAGAAAATGTCTTTTCCCCCAGGAAACACTGCTGGGGCCAGCACAGTGGCTGCCCCAACCTCCCCTACCCCACAGATTATTGGTGCTATACTATATAGACAGATGCACCAAAATGCTCCATCACTTGTAGCAACAAGTCTGCACACGTCTACACAGCAAAGCACTTTCTATTTTATACTGCTGCTTTTATTACACATTTACCAGATTCAGAAAGGAGGCGGCAGTGAAAGCTGAGAAACATCCTCATCTGTTATGTGTTAACCAGCACCAAGCGTGCAACGCGAGACTTGTCCTCAGACATGTGCTCAGTCGGTTGTGTTTTATGCAACAAGGAGCAATTCCTTCGATGGCTTACCTTATACTGCAGTGTAAGCCTTCCCAGAGAAGCCCTGGGCACCTGCCCAATCTGAAAAAAAAAAGCATTTTCCCTCCAGACAACATCAGGAAATGACAGAGGATCCTCTACCCTGAAGGGGCAGAGCCTCAGCTGAGAGACGTTGTCAGTGCTTCCCTGCACTGAACTGAAGTCAGCCAAGGGTCTGTCCTGGGGAGAGGTCCGAGCTCAGCATGGCCCCAGCTCTACGCAACAATTTGGAGGCTCTAGATGCGTATTTGTGCATGTGATCGATATGTCCCCGTCCCACCAGGGGTGCAGGGAGCTCCCGTACAAGAACAGAGCAACTCAGCACACGGGAGAGGAGAAGAGAAAAGGGAGAGACGAGAGCAACACGACTTCAACGGGGAACGTGCAACAACCCGCTGTGCAACACGGCAGCCGAGCGTTGTGTCCCCAGACAGGAAGGTTTTACCCTGCTTCGGAAATACAGAATGAATCGATGAAGAGCCTTTCTGTATTTCTTTTCCAAATCCCTCATCGAGGTTTCTTATCACTTCAGGAGGGGTTTGGTTTTTGTCTCAGATCCTATAGACATTTAGAGAAAGACACGCCCGGCTGTTGATCAAGGGCAAGGGATTGCAACAAAGACAAATGAGCGGTTTGTATGAACTGCCGATGCACACGTGGCATTTGTAATCACAGACAATACCGACACCAGCATACTTGGGGGAGATGAGAAGTGAGTTTGTGGTGCAAAGACTAAAGCGTGTGCATCTGGATTGGGCCACCGCTTTCCTAAGGGACCTCTGTGCAGCAACCGAGCTCATGTAACGCCGCAAGCATTGGACCAGGCGTTGGGAGGACAACAGCTCTCCCTCTCCCTAAGCCCATCACTGGCACGTGCATTTAAAATCAATCATTAGAAGAGAATTAACAAAATCGACAAACAATGTTCGCCAGTGGAGAGAAGCTAAACCTTAATGTCACGTCTGAAGAGATCTACTGCTCCGTGGCTATGTTTATCTTGAAACTGGTCACTTGAACTTGGTCCCCGTACTCCAAGGCATCTCGAGGATTTGGGCTCATTTCCAGCAACATGCGACCTTGTCCCCGTCCGCTCTCCCTGCGACAACGAACAGCCCCCGCGTTCGAACGGTTGCCAGCAGAGACACCGCGCTCCCTTCTCCACCAGCATTACTAGCCACGCCAGGAGGGACGTTAGCAATGCCTACGTCTAACTTAAAATTAAAACAAAAGTAATTAATCCTGTGCTCTCAGCTACTATACTGAGATTTAACCTAACAGGCTGTGGAGAATGTCATTCGAGCTCTGGATTTTCTATACCTAACTACAGAGCTGGGGACTGACTTTCCCTTAGAAATCTTAATTTTTATTCTCCACGTAGACAATGTAAGCTCCCTTCCTGGCATCATTCACTGCCTACACCCTAAAATTGGAAAAAACAAATCATTGGAATTAGAGTCATATTTGGAAGACTGGTAAACTGCAGCTAAATACTCAGTATAAAACTTAAATCTCTCAAGGGACAGCCACACAGGTCTGCTTCTCATGGGCACGGTTTCCAGTAGCCTGAAGGCACCGCTCAGCACACGGCCCTGACCCTCGGGGCTGTCTGGATGCAGGGGAAAGCCCCCAGGAGCTTTCCTGCCAAAAAAGACAAGGCAGACGTGGAGGGGAGGAGGAGGAGGTGTGTACCATTGCTCATACGTTACACCCCAATACTTAAAAACTGGATTTGTTGCTCTCGCTTGTTCTGTGAGGAGAATGGGAAAGAGTGTGATTAAAGAGAAGGGGAAGAGATGAATTAAAAGGAGCACAGGGTTAGAAATAAAGACAGGAAGAGAAAGACATTAAAGGGAGAGTGCTCTATAGAGGACAGGCTCATTTGAACACCACTCTTTGAAAGGCTTCCCCCAAAATTTCCCTTGTGCCACACAAAATATTGCCATGAAGAGCACATTTCTGTACTTTGTTTCTCTGTACGTTGCTGCCACAGCTGAGTTACACGCCATGCAGATGCAATACTGCCTTCCCCAAGGAGCTCCAGGGAGCACGCTGCATTCAGAGGGAAACCTGTGCGATGGGAGCAGAGCGCACAACGACTCCTGGGAGGGCACAGGGTGGGATTGTTTTCTTGTTTTAAAGTTCAGACCACTTGGAAGAAGACCTGACATGAGAATATAACAGCGTACAGGTGTTGCACTCGTATGTGGAGCAAAACCGCGTTGAGATCGGAGGAGACCTACAACGAGCAGATCTTTTCTGTCTGTCATGGCCCACGATTAGGCTGAAAGGGATTACTGAATGAAATGTGGCATTGAACAATACAGCATCCATTGTGTTGTTTAATTATATAAAAGGTAATTGTACAGTGCCCCATAATTACTGATTTAGAAACAGCTGCCAAATTGTGCACGGAGGACACAGCTGCATTGCAGACATGTCTGGGAGAGCGCCGGAGTGAAACCCCTGGGAGTGCCTGGAAAAGCCAACTCCGGACTGTGGGAGAAGCCGGCTGGTTTGACATGTCTGCTAGTAAGATCAAGGGTCAACCAGTTAACCACCTTGATATGAGCCGCCCTCGTTAGGATTCAGAGTCAACACACCGATGCATGCACAGGGCAGCTACGAACTTGGAGCTAGTCACAGACTTGTAGGAAAAAGAGGCTAAAAGGGACGCGGGAGGTCAGTTCGTCTATCTCCTGCTCAGGGCAGGATCAGGCCAGTGGGAACCGTGCCCCACAAATGTCTGTGTGACCTCCACGGCGACCCCTCCCCAGACAGACTTCACAACCTCTCTGTGTCCGTGTTTAATCCCCCTCATTGCTAGCAAGCCCTTCCTGCGCTTCGGCTCCGGAAGGCGTCGGCACCAGGAAAGTTCGGCAGTAACAGCCGCGCAGCCAGCGCGACGGCAAACGATTGAGCTGCTAGAATAAATCCAGATTGCCCCGAACAGAAGCAATCGAATCGATCCTCATCTCCATGTGCAACCCACAGCCCTCATCTGCCCCACGGCTGACCCCCGACCGAGTCACGGCCACGCGGGGCTGCTCTGACTTCTCTCCTCCGGCAGCTTTTCTCCTGAGCACCACGGCTGGAGAGGGGGGTTGGCTGCAGCCGTGTTGGGCTGAGGACGTGGGCAGGCCCGGTTCCTTGGGCAGGTGTGATATCTCCTATTACACCAACTAAATAGCTGGAAAAATTGTTCATTGCCAGCTTTGTGGCACAGACGCCCTTCTTCAGGCACAAGGAAACTCTGCCTGATGGCTGGAAACTTAATTAAACAGGATGCTCATCATCACCTTCCTGGCTGAAGGAAACGGCCTTTACATGTGCCACAAAGGTGTGGTTAGCTGAAAGCCCCTGGTTGTCCCTGCAGAAATATTGCTGGAGGTTTGAAATCTCTGACATCTTTGCAGAGGAGCAGCGACACGAGCGGCTACGCCTTCCCCTGGACGGGATTCGTGGCATCAGATCACAGCAGGGCGCGCTGGGTTTGCTCGTAGGGAGCACGGCGCAGGACTCGGTCTCTTCTGTAACCCGCACGGGGTGAGGAACGGGTGTGCTGGGGGGAGCAGATCGAGGCCCCCAGCGTGAGGGGGGGACCAGGGCTGGGGCAGGAGCAGGGCCGGGGGCAGGCGCTGCCCAGGTGGGGCACGGTGCAGCACAGAACGGAGCCGCGAGTGCCTCATCCGGGGGGCGCGAGGGGGAGGTACGCACCCCCGGGAGAGGCATGGGGGGCATGTGCCCCCAGTCTGTACACGGGGCGGGGGCAGGCTGGGGTGTGCTGGTCTCTTCCTGGGGGCAGGGCTGGGCCCGGGCTGGCTCAGAGTAGGAGGGGTGGGACGGGTAGCAGCGCTGCGGGGGGGCGGGGTATAAGGAGGCTACGGCAGATTTCGGGTGGCTGCGGCCCCATCCATACACCCCTGTCCCGGTGCTACCAGCGCCTGCCCCAAGCACAGCCCCACCCCAGCCCCCCACCAGAGAAAGGCTGACACAGCCCCCGGCTCTGGCCCCAGCCTGCCCTCGCCCCATGCACAGATCTGGGGGGCACATACCCCCAGCCCCTCCCCCGGGGGTGCATACAGCACAGAAGCCGCCCCCTCCCCTGTGCCCTGTGGACGAGCCGCACCCTGTCCTGCCCTGGCTGGGCAGCGCCTGCCCCTGCCCCTGCCCCTGCCCCCCCTACTCCCCCCTCCCTCGATCTGCCCCCAGACACCTTCCCCCAACACTGACCAGCCAGACGCTGCGGTCCAAGCTGCCGGGCTGCAGACCAGCCAGCAGATCCGTATTGCCCGCTTTGGTATCAGCCATCGGTATCGGCCCCAAAATCTTTATCGATACAGCCCTAATAAAACCAGTCGCCCACATCCACTGCCAATCATTAAACCAGGCTCCTATCCAGACCCGCACACACCCACCTCCACCAGTAAATCCCTCAGTTCCTAAAACCAGTTTCCCTTCAACCATCATTTCTCAGCCCTTCTGGGGGGTGGAAAAGAGCCCTGCACCAATTAAACACACAGTGAGTATGCGGGGACAGTGGTTTATGAGGAGTATTTATTCGTGGTGTAGCCGACATCCCTCACTGCTGGGTGCATTTAGATGAGGGTCCCTCGTTATCTGGCCCCGTGCTCAGTACATCTTGGCTACTGAATCCCTCCCGGCAGGAGGCTCTTTGGAGAGCGGCGGCTCGCCCTGGCGCAGGAGAGCGGCGCAGGCCTCTGCAGCGAGCGCCGTGGTGCGCCCTTCTCACGCTGCTCGCCGTGGTTTCAGGGCATCACTGCTGAAGCCCTGCACTGCTTCTGGGTGATTTTTACCAGGCCAGGCACCAAACACCTCCCAGCCTGGGAAAAGACAAGAAAAGACAAGAAAAGAAATACATTTGGCTGCCGGGGATAAACTGAGCAACTCCGCACTTGAAAGCTCACAGGAAGGATGTGGTGGGGCACTTTGCATTTCAATACGGATCCAGGAAGAGGCAATTGCCATTTACTCCAGCCTAACCTGGCTACAAAGGACAAACCAGAGTACGGCGCAGGCTCATCCTAGAAAAGTGATCCACTTTTCATCTGCAGATCCAGAGACTTTACCTGCACCCGTCAGCCTGGCACACGGAGGGCACGCGTCCTCGCAGCCCACCCCCGGGCTCCCCGTACACTACTGGGGTCTCCTCGACTCCATCTGCCGCGGCACATTTATTCTGGTGGGAGCCTGACAGGCCTCGGTGCCCACAGGGAGGCGGGGGGAGAAGAAACCCCGGGTTTAGAGAAACCCGCTTGCGGAAGAGAAGGGCGGGGGCATTTGGACACCCGCACAAGGGGGCTGCGGAGAGAGGAGGTGCTGTCCTGCGACAACTCCGGCGCTGCGAGGCGTCAGGTGCACGGTGAATAAGGACACGGCGGCTGACAGGCGCCGCTCCCCCGACGCACGGCCAGGAAGGAGGCAGGGATCTGCCCCCCAGCCCAGCCCGGGAGCAGGGGACGCAGCGACCCCTCAGAGCAGCGGGGTTTTATGGAGCGATCGTGTCGTGGCTGCGAAGTGCAGGCAGGGCTACGAGACGGGGCCTTAGCCCCCGACCCCCCGGGCTCTTACCTTCCCGTGGCTGGGGATGGGCTGGAGCAGCCCCCCAGGCACAGGGCGCCCCGTCTCCATCCCAGCCTCCGTCTCCCAGCCCGTCGCACCGGGGGCGCAGGAACTGCTGCGTCTCACGTCCACGCCCGAGAAGAGCCACCGCAGCTCCCACCTCCCGCGGAAATCTCAGCGGCTGGAAAAGGATAAAAGGAAGTGGGAATAAAAAGTCGAGCTCCAGGCAGCCAGGACAGGAGCCGCGGTGCTCGGCTCTGCACGCGCCTGTGCCAAAGCCAACTCGTCTCAGTGCTCCTGCTCAGTCCTGCGCCCCCCAGCAGCTCCCCAGGACCCCCCAAGATGCCCGAGAGGTAAAACCGAGCTGCTCCCCCCCCCCGCAACGAAATCCACCGCGGGGCATCGGGGGTCGTGCCCCCGCGCAGGGCCGACCTGCTGCTCCAGCCGCCCCCGGCACACTCACGGCACCGCTGGGAGCAGACGCCAGGACGAAAAGCGGAGCCCCGAGCGCCCCGGAGGAGGAGAGGAGCCGGGCCCGGGGGGGCGGGTGCCCCCACCCGAGGGTGCAGCGGGCCCGAGCGGCTGCCCGCACCGACGCCGGCCCAGCCCCGGGGCGCGCAGACCCGCGGGGCCCGCCTGGTGCGCGCAGCGCGGCTCCGCCACGGCCGGGGACGCGCCCAGGGCCCCCCCCCCCCCCCCCGCGCCCCCCGCCCTGCCCCCCCGCCCTGCCCGGGCACCCGCTGCGCGGCTCCGCGCCAACCTGGGGGGGGGGCCGGGCGAGCGGCCGGGGGGGAGACCGGCTCTGCCGGGAAGGGGGGGGCCGGGGGGGGACCCAGCCAGACAGACAGCGGGGTCTTGTGCGCCCACCGCCGACTCTCCGCTCTGCGCCGGGCTCCCCCCCGCCCCGCGCCCCCTGCAGCCCCCCCCCCCCGCCGGGAAACACCGGTGCTCGGCGCCCCCCCGCACGGCCCCCCCCGCACGGTACACCCCGGGCCGGCCCGTCTGTCCCGCGAGTCCCGGCCCCCCCCCCCCGTGTGCAGGGCCCGGCGGGGGGGGGCGGCGCCGGGAGCCCGGGCCCCGGGGGGGGCGGGGGGGGCTGCGGGGGTGCACCGGGGGGAGTTTGCCCCGCCCCCGCAGGCAGCCCGGGCACTCCGGGGGGGGGGGCCGTCAGGCCGAGGGGGGGGCTGCCCCCGGCTGCGGGGGGCCGGGGGCGGGGCGAGCACAGCGGAGCCGGCCGCAGCGGCACGACCCCCCCCGCGGCTCCCGGGGGGCGTGCGTGCGTGTGCGTGTGTCTGCGGGCACGTGTCTGCCCGCGGGGTCGTGTGCGTGCTTGCACGTGTCTGTGTGCATTCAGGTACGCCTGTGCGTGCACGTGTGTGCGTGTCTGTGCTGCATATGTGTCTGTGCATGTGCATGCATGTCTGTGTGCATGTCTTGTATGTGTGTGTGTTTGTGTGCATGTGTGTGTGTGTGCATATGCGCATGTGCCTGGGGGGTATGCCTGTGTGCATGTGCCTGGGTGTGTGTGTGTGCATGCATGCAGGCATGTGTTTGTGCATGTGTCTGTGCTGTGTGTGTGTGTGCCTTTGTGTTTGTGCATGAGCATCTCTCTGCATGTGCATATGCCTGTCTGTGCGTGTGTGTGTGTGTGTTCATGGCAGGAAGAGTGTATTTGTGTCTGTGTGTCCATGTGCAGAGAGTGAGTGTGTAGAGTGTGCACTGGTCTGCATGTCTGTGTGTCTGTCCATGTGCATTCATGCATCTGTGTTCATGGCATGACCCGTGCAGAGAGCTGGTGAGTCATGCAGGACGCGTGTGCGCGGCGGCGTGGGAGGAGAGTGGCGGAGGTCAGCGGGAGCTCCCACAGACGCTGGCGCTGCCGGCAGAGGGGGGCGAGCGCTGACCAGGGGTCGGCGACCCCCCCAGACGCTGCCGGCAGTGTCGGCGGTGCCTTTCTGTAGGGGCTGCACCCCCACGCTCAGGGGTGCATGTGCATCCGTGTGCACCCACTGCTCTTCGCCCCGGTGGTGAGTAGAGTGTGTGCCTGTCTGTGTGCACACTTGCGTTCATGGGTATTTAGCCATAATGGGGGACGGGGAGGTAGGTAGCAGGGAGAAGAGGGGGCATGTGCCCCCACCACCAGCCCAGCAGGGTCTCCCCAGCCTCCCCTGCCAGCACCCGAGGGGAAGGGCCCCCCTCACCCCGCTGTAGCCCAGGGCCCCGATACACATGAACCCGCGGGGGGGCGGGGAGGGTGGATGACGACACATGGATCTGCACCCGGAGCCTGTCATTCTGGACGAGCAATGTGCTAGTACTGTCTCTAAACGTGCAAGTTGAACATTTCATTAAAACATCTGTTTCACGCCCAGTAGGGAAAGCACACGCGTGTTCATGTTTGCTTGGACGTTGCAAGGGGCAATATCCCGTCCGCCTCTGGGAGCTGCAGGTCTGCACTGCCCATGGCATTGAGATCTGCCTGATCGAGGAGGCGGTTTCCCCAGACATTTCATTGTTCCTGGCACTTAAAAAAAAAAAGGGCAAAAACACCCCTGCCGGATATACACAATGGCAAATTCCAGCCCTGCAATGAACTATACATTATGATTAGTGCTTAAAGCGTACCGTTTTACCAGCCTTCAGATCAGCCCTCGGAGACTTCACATGTCCTCATGAGAGCACACTACCAATCTCCAAGGTGTTTAGCACATCACTACTGCTTTATAGTTGTTTTTAAAAATGTTTGAGATGAACTGATCTCACCAAGGTGAAAAAACCACTTTTTATTCTGCTCCTTCACCCCCCTTTTCCAAACAAGGCCGTGGAGCCTGTATAAAAACGGATCATGTGTTTCGCTCTTATGTGACAAACGGGATTTTATACAATCTTCTTATGCCGCTGGTTCTGTCCCTTTAGTAGCACACCGAGAGGTCATCGAGTCATACAACACGGGGCAGGAAGAGACGTTGGGAGGCCGTGTAGTCACCCCCTGCACAAGGCAGGATCATCCCCTAGAAACCCTCCAGCCAAGCATCGAACCTGCTCTTACACGTTTGCAAGCATTGGGATTGCACAACTCTCTGGGGAGCCTGTTTCAATGCTCAAAAAGAAATCACCCCCATATATTGGGAAAGGTCTAATTTCAAACCTAAATATCTCCTGCTGCAATTCTTCATTGACTCTGAGTCTGTTTCTGTGGCTGAAGCAAACAGGACACGTCTCCATCCTCTCCGCGGCCACCTTCCGGTGTTTGAAGACAGCGAGCTCTCGGGGACTAATCCTGGAGCACAATCATTCAGCCAAGATGCATCCATCTCCCAGTGCTGTCATCTCAAAGGAAAGAGATACCGTCATTATCGTTAAAGAATCAGGCAGGAAAGGAAAAATCAGGATGGTAGACGAGGAGCAAGACCTCCAGGCCCAGTGAGCACATGATATCCATGGAAAGAGCCTCGTCAGCCACCGCCCTGGTGAAAGGGCTGTGTGAGCAAAGGCAGAAGAGGGAGGTCGAGGACGCGGCTCTGTTTAAACAGTTCGCCCTCCAGAAAGGGAAAGGGCTTGAAGGGAACTGAGGGAAGTTGCCCGTGAAGGTGGTGAAATGCTGAGAGCCTGGGAGGACGCACACCAGCACAAGGCCCAGTGGAGGCGGCAAGTAACCCAGTGCATTTCTCCAGCTCAGAGCTGGGAGCCAGCGGGACCCCCCGGCTACAGACACAGCGGTGACAGT